>NC_091120.1:11920707-11958207 GCF_040183065.1 Periplaneta americana
ACCTGAAGTTGGCATTTTTATAAAAAGAGTAAATTCCTATGATACCTACGAATGCAATCAGTGTGATCTCTATTTTACAGATTTATGAACACATATTGAGGCAAATACTAGACGCTAAACAGAAACATACTGTGGACTCCCACACTAGATCACCAGAAACAAACAGAAAATAGGCTGTAATAAATTTCACATCAGACGTTGGAATTTGACATTTACTTTACAATGCCACCACACAAATCATAATACAAGCACTTCCTGGGTGAATTACCTTACCCTCAAAGATCGACCGGACAATTTGAGCAGCAATTTCTAAAGATATAATAAATGGTTATTGCCTACTTATTCTGAATATTGGAGTGGGTAGGTTATTATTACCATTCGTGTGTTGGAAGTCTGTTTATAAACAACCTTATTTTTTCATCCTATTACAGACCACGGAAATCGACAGGGTGGTGAGAAGTAAAGACTTCTACGTACCTGTAGATTCCTACAAACGATGGAAACTAAGTCTGATTGGATAAAAAAATTCGAAAATACTGTAAGCAGTTTAGGACTAAATTGGTTATGGCAAGAAATTGGTGAAAATAATGTAAATTTTATAGGTAGAATTATAATGGAGAGACAGGAGATGTTTACCAATTTAAATAGTTTAAAATCATTAACGAATTACAAAGAAATGAAATTCATGTGGGGGCAGGAAGAATATGCAAAAGTTAACACCAAGGAGCAAAGGATAAGGCTAGCGTGGTGGAGATTGGGAATTTGGAAGTTAAAAAATAGAAGAGGAGACGTAGGGTGTTTGAGAATAAGGTGCTTAGGAAAATATTTGGGGCTAAGAGGGATGAAGTTACAGGAGAACGGAGTAAGTTACACAACACAGAACTGCACGCATTGTATTCTTCACCTGACATAATTAGGAACATTAAATCCAGGCGTTTGAGATGGGCAGGGCATATAGCTCGTATGGGCGAATCCAGAAATGCATATAGAGTGTTAGTTGGGAGGCCGGAGGGAAAAAGACCTTTGGGAAGGCAAGCCGTAGATGGGAAGATAATATTAAAATGTATTTGAGGGAAATGGGATATGATGATAGAGACTAGGTTAATCTTGCTCAGGATAGGGACTGATGGCGGGCTTATGTGAGGGCTGCAATTTTGTCCTTCGTACTAGTAGCTCATGTTGTAATAATTCTCTTCCTACTCTATAAAAGAGTACCTTACGTACTGTAAATTCAATCTTCACTTCTGCCCGACCCGCACAGATAAAATTACTCAGACATGCTATCTACTGTCCGTCCAAGAGGGTATGTCGCAGGATCGTAGAAAAGAGGGAAATCACGTGACAGTTAATTACTTAACGAGGCTCTTTTATTTAAGTTATTTGAAACAGTTATATAATATTACGTACACGTCCAATTCCTAACAGAAATTAATGTTTTTCAGAAAAGAAATAAAAGACAGCCCAGCCACTAGCCTTTACAGAGTGGAGAGCAGAAGCAGGTGGGGAAATCGGGATGCGACGTAGGCAAACGGACGACAGAACCTGTGCGAAAATATGATTCAATATTGAAAGCTTTTTCGTCATTGGAAAACGCGAACGTATTTCTGGAACGTACTATAGTCACTAACTCAGTACTGTTTACTATATGCGGCTTTGGTTCTGTGTGGAGGACAGTTGGCACTTCATTAGTAGAAGGGGGTGGGAGTGAAGTACATTAAAAAACTCAGGTACAATAAAAATTGAGGTAAAAATAAAATGATGTTCCTGTATAATCAAATTAAAGATTCCCTTCTTTAAGTTTTACAGCAGAGTTCAGCTGAAATGTGACTGGTCAAACTCGCATCTCTAACAAACTCGGCGGAAGGGTGAACAGCCCAGGTTTCGCTTCTCCCCCTCACTATTCATCGTGATAAGCAAACACGGGCGTGTTAATAAGACCCAAACAACACGCGGGCTCTTTGGTTGCCTCTTTTCCAATGCGCGATACAAGATAATGAAGCCTGGCTAACAGCATAAATACTGACCGTGATGTGGACGTGTAACTGGAAAATGTTTTTGTCTATAATTCTTTAGGCCTCACCCCTGAGTCCATTGTGCGGTCGGTATTGTTGGGGAGATGTCTGGAACCCTCCGTATGTGTCGTTCGTGTTTGTAGCAGTTATATGTATTTGCAGGGGTTGAGAACAATTCTGATGTTTGCTAAAGTTTCTTTCCGGCTCATATTATGTGCGGTACAACTCCCCAGGGCAGGGCGATACAGGGACGCCAGCTTCCATTCATCATCGGGCCTACCCCATTGTATTACTAACCTATGAAAGCAAAGGAGGTGAGGCTATTTTTTCTGGCACAACAGTATGAATTTTCAAATACTGGTGATTATTATGATGGTTATGCCTGGTTACTCCTAACAACAAGAAATTTGGAGAAGTTAGGTTCCAGAGTTATATATCCCGACCCCAGTGGTCGAGCTACGAGCCCCATAGGCTCAGAACTTAGGGTTTTAATAAGTTAATAGTAATATCATATAAGGGTTTTAATAATTTAATGTTAATATCATAAGAATTATTCTGGCCAGACGTATAGTCTGTGCTTTATCATTAAGACAATAACCCCTGACTTGAAGTCATGCGTCTTATCACCTCACGAGGGTACGAGTCACAGTTCACCCTAGCTGGACTCAAATAAGATGACATCCCATCACGGGGCAATGACGTCAATATGCAACGTCATTCTGTCAGACCATGTAAGTTTGACACCAGAATTGACACGTGACCCAAGCCTGGGAGAATTGAATAAAGCTGAGGGTTTTGAGCCACTCGCCCTCTTTCGTTTAGTTGTCGTCGGAGTTGTAATAACCGACCAGCAGGCTTCACGTATCAAGTCTTCGGTTCAAACCCTGACTTAGTCCCTAACTGACATGTAGTTCAGATTAAGGGAATTGTACACCACAGAACCGGCAATTCAGAATTTAAATAAATCAAGTTTAATTAAAACTGGCTTCTCATTTCGGTGAATAAGATATCAGACAGCGCGACGTGAACCAACGGAACCGTGGCTTCAAGTTCGCGAAATATAAATACTTGTTAAGCTGCAGAAACTTAACTCCAGTACACTGTGGGATATCCAAAAGTCTGTTGCTAGATATCAGTGCCTAATTTACTGCATGGACGTAAGAGATGGATAATACTGTTATTGCAAGTTATCTTGAACTTTACTGCTCGGTACGGCATGTACGCATCAACGTAACGGCACGGCAAGGATGTCCCTCCCTCGGGTAACGTGACTCTTTTCAGAAAACGTTGCTTCTTTCACTTTACGGTTCTCTACTGTAAAAGAACTGGGTTCAATACGGACATCATCATCTCTCAACACCCCGGTTTTGAGAGGAGAACATGGTTTCGTTGCAGGTTTTAATTAACCTGTAATGAGTAAGTATTTAAATATAATCGTGTGTACACTCCTCCTCTCTCATCCGGACTGGGGACCGGCAACGGCAGAGTTACTACAGCTATTTCTATACATTATACCTACATGACTTACACCTACAGCTAATATGTACATATTCTTATAAGAATATTTTACAGACTATTATTTGAATTTACATTAATTTACAATTATACAGTCCACACCTGTGGAGTAACGGTCAGCACGTTTGGCCGCGAAACCAGGTGGCCCGGGTTCGAATCCCGGTCGGGGCAAGTTATCTGGTTGAGGTTTTTCCCAATACGAGCAAATGCTGGGTAACTTACGGTGTTGGACCCCGGATTCATTTCACCGGCATTATCACCTTCATATCATTCAGATGCTAAATAACCTATATGTTGATACAGCGTCGTAAAATAACCCAATAATAATAATATACGATTATACACCATCCATATCCCTATCATTGCTATCATCATCATCATCATCATCATCATCATCGTCGTCGTCGTCGCTTGGTCCAAAATTAATTATTATTTCGCCAATGGCATCATCCATTCGGAATTATCTTCTTAATCGTAGGTACTACTTTCTGAACAAGATAGAATTCTTCGATTTTATCCCGATGACATGCTGATCGAAATCGTCCACTTCAACTTTACACAAGTTCTAATTCTGGGATGAAATAATATGTTTTGCAGAACTATAACAACAACAGTAATTCATTATGTCGCTCACAATACACACACTCTTGTACATAACTATTACAGCAACAATTTCTAAACATTACATACCTATTCTTTCCCGGAGTAGTGTGAGGTTCATTCGGTTGTAATTCAATATTATTCTTAATTCTCTTCTCGGAACTAATATTTTTGCCAGAATATTTAGCCGCTCTCTCATATTCCTTATCAAGCGGTTCCAGCAAACATTTGTTTAATTTTTCCTCCTCGCAACACTTAATTATATTTGCGATAATTTCTCTTTCTCGGCTATGGATAACAGCGTTACTTTTTCTCCGCGGTGGTGTGATTTCACCATAATTACTACCCTGTGGTTGCTGCTCCATGTTAACACTACTGGTACGCAGTGATGGAGGCATCGTCTGGCTGATCAGTGATATCTCCGGTGCACGACGAAGATACTTTGTCGCGTATGAAACGATAATGCTGGTCGGGTTAGCCTCACGCTGGTGTTTGAGGAACTGTCTGTTATCTATTAGCAACCTGCCTGTGTCGTCCAGAGCTAAAAACCATTCAAAAGTGTCAGTCACTTATCTAGTCCCTACCTCTCAGGAAACCGCCTGGAAGGACACTTACGGTCGATTTCTAAAACACGGACGAAATCGTGGTTCCAAACCTCGGCTTTTAAACCGCGATCCAGGTCTGAATCCTTGTGCGATTTCTAAAACGAAGTCGAGACACGGCTTCAGAAGAAACCGAGGTTCGTGGGTTTCATAATATATGGCAACACAGCTAAGAATCTATTTTTATTCTTGTAAACAGTCGATATTAGAAAGAAATGAAAATCGGGATTCATATTTTCATTGAATTGCAGTAAGTCACATTCTTTTTTTTTCTCAGTTAAGGTATTGCTATATTTATTAATTTACAGAATATAATTATGTGCATTTAAAATACTAGCATTACTTAGTATTTAATAGGGAACGGATTTTTAGGTACCAGAATGATATTACCCAAATAATTAGCACAAATCGAGCGATGATGTTCTAGTTTATCATTTGTTCATAACTACTACCAACATTAACTACCTGAAAACTCGGTTCTAAGGAATGAATAACCTATACAGGGTGTTCAAAAAATACGGGGCATAATTTCAGGCATGTATTTCCCACATGTAGACAATCAAAATAGTTCATTACAACATGTGTCCGGAAATGCTTCATTTCCGAGTTATGGCCTTCACAACATTGAAATTCACCGGAACGTTTTTCTTTCCGCAGGTCGTTGTCATTACAGAAAATGTTCAAAATGTCCACCTCCTGCTTGAATACAGACCTCACATCGATGTTTCATTGACCTGCGAACACGATCCCAAACTCCAGGAGTATTGCGTATGTCCTCAGAACATGCCACAATTCGATTCCGAAGGGATTCCAAATCAGGCATCGGAGACGAATAAACCAATGATTTTAAATGGCCCCACAAGTAGAAATTGAGAGGGTTCAGATTAGGTGAGCGTAGAGGCCAAGCAATTGGGCCACCTCTACCTATCCATCGATCAGGAAACCTTCGATCCAAGCGCTCCTGCACACTTCAGTCGTACGGCTCGCCTCATTTGGAATCCCTTCGGAATCGAATTGTGGCATGTTCTGAGGACATACGCAATACTCCTGGAGTTTGGGATCGTGTTCGCAGGTCAATGAGACATCGATGTGAGGTCTGTATTCAAGCAGGAGGTGGACATTTTGAACATTTTCTGTAATGACAACGACCTGCGGAAAGAAAAACGTTCCGGTGAATTTCAATGTTGTGAAGGCCATAACTCGGAAATGAAGCATTTCCGGACACATGTTGTAATGAACTATTTTGATTGTCTACATGTGGGAAATACATACCTGAAATTATGCCTCGTATTTTTTAAACACCCTGTATATTATCTGTTATCGCGCTTTCAATTTCTTACAACTCTTCGAAACCGACATCAAGCACTTCTTTCTATCCCTCATCATAGAACGTCTTTATACTCATCTTCCTATACTGTAGAAATACCTCGCCTCTGGAATTCGTTACCTAATGATGTCAGGGACTGCCGGACTTTATCACAATTCAAAATTAAATTGGAAAATTTTGTCTTAGTTAATGTTTTTTAGGTATTGCTAGAAGTATTGATTTGTGTTTTTTTTCTTTTTAACCTAGATTAAAATTGCAAGTTTCTTGTTTATGTTAGTTAATTAGTTAGGATGGAATTAATTATGATACTTAATCACTCATTTAAAGTTTGTGTGACTGCAACTTGTATATTTTTGTGTGGCTTTACTTTGTTTATAGTGTTTTTTTTCTCTCTCTTTATTTCTTGAGCAGCTTTACTTTGTATATTATAGTGTATTTATTTCTGTTTATTTATATTATTGTATTTGTATTCCTGGTGTTGTGGAAGAGAAGGCCTGATGGCCTTAACTACACCAGAATAAATAAATAAATAAATAAATAAATAAATAAATATATTAGCTGGATTAAAATTTCAATTGAAACTAAACTGTAGTATGATTCTATTTCACATTTAATACTACGTGGAAAGTTCTAGTAGCATAAAACTTAAAATAAGAAAACAAAATCACGCTTGCTTCATATTCTTGTAGGCCCACATCATTTTCGAGTATTAAATAAAATGTTCAAAACTACTGTAAGGACTGAGAATTAAGTTATATAGTCTTATAGGCATAAAGGTATAATTAATATAAAATATTATATCTTATTTCCCTCAAAGCAACAAGAAGGTGTAAAAAAATTGTCAACCCGTCGCCTCTTGCATTTCGTTGCAGATTACTATTTAGCGTTCTTGCTAAATTCTGCATTGATTCCTTCGAAAATCGAAATATTCACCAAAAATTATCGTCGTTATATAGTTACAAAGGATTATTCCTGTCACTCATCACACTAATCCGGGCATTTGATACCCGTAGAGACAAATTTCGTTTGATAATCATTCTGCCGATCTAGTATCTCCGTCTTGTATACATGAAGTCGTGGTTTTAAACCTACCCCAGCCGTGGTCTCTGCTTCAGACCATGGTTTCGAGCCATGACTCAGAAAAATAAAAAAGACCTCGTTTTATAAATCCAAACGCGGTTTAAAGCCATGGTCGTGGTCTAGACCTCGTTTTAGAAATCGACCCTTAGGGTCGATTTCTAAAACACGGACGAAATCGTGGTTTCAAACCTCGGCTTTTAAACCGCGATCGAGGTGTGAATCCTTAAGCGATTTCTGAAACGAAGTGGAGATGCGGCTTGAGAAGAAACTGAGGTTCGTGCGTTTTATATATGGCAACACAGCTAAGAATCGATTTTTATTCCTGTACACAGTCGATATTAGAAATAAATGAACATCGGGATTAATAATTTTATTGAATTGCAGTAAGTCACGTTCTTTTGTTCTAAGTTAAGGTATTGTTACATTTAGGGAATATACGTGCGTTTAAAATACTAGCATTACTTAGTATTTAATAGGGAACGGATTTTTAGGTACCAGATTGATATTTACCAAATAATTAGCGTAAGTCGAGCGTTTATGTTGTAGTTTATCATTTGCTCATAACTACTACCAACATTAACAACCTGGAAACCCGGTTCTAAGGAATTAATAACCTAAATATTAACTGGATTAAAATTGCAATTGAAACTAAAATGTAGTGTGGTTCTGTTTTCACATATATAGGCTAGTACTGCGTGGAAAGCCCCAGTAGCATAAAACTTAAAATAAGAAGATAAAATCACGTTTGTTTCATATTCTTGTAGGCCTATAACATTTTCGAGCATTAAATGAAATGTCCAAAACCACTGTAAAGACTAAGAATTAAGATATATCTTCCTATAGGCCTTATAAAATATTATATCTTATTTCTCTGAAAGCAACAAGAAGGTGTAAAAAAAATGTCAACTCGTGGCCTCTAACATTTCGTTGCAGATTATTATTTAGCATTCTTGCTAAATTTTGCGTTAATTTCTTCGAAAATCGAAATATTCGCCTGAAAATATCGTCGTTATATAGTTACAAAGGATTATACCTGTCTCTCATCGCTCTAATCCGGAGATTTAATACTCGTAGACACAAATTTTCCTTTGATAATCATAATAAGTGTTGGATCTACTACCTCCATCTTGTATACATGAATCCGTGGTTTTAAACCTACCCCAGCCGTGGTCTCTGCTTCAGACCATGGCTCAGAAAAATGAAAAAGACCTCGTTTTATAAATCTAAACGCGGTTTAAAGCCATGGTGGTTGTCTATACCTCGTTTTAGAAATCCAAAAGGCGGTTTAAAGCCATGGTCGTTGTCTATACCTCGTTTTAGAAATCTAAACGCGGTTTAAAGCCATGGTCGTTGTCTATACCTCGTTTTAGAAATCCAAACGCGGTTTAAAGCCATGGTCGTTGTCTATACCTCGTTTTATAAATCCAAACGCGGTTTAAAGCCATGGTCGTTGTCTATACCTCGTTTTAGAAATCTAAACGCGGTTTAAAGCCATGGTCGTTGTCTATACCTCGTTTTAGAAATCCAAACGCGGTTTAAAGCCATGGTCGTTGTCTATACCTCGTTTTAGAAATCGACCCTTAAACTCACACACACACAAAAAAAAAAATCATTTTATTAGAGACTTGATGAATGTCGTCTATTCTTCATCTGAAATTTCGTATTGTTCCGTGTGAAGCACACATCTCCCTGAATGGCCAATTGATCTTAATGTAGCTGGCATTGGAAGCGAAGTAACCTATCAGTTCACTACAACAACAAAACACAGTGTAATATTTCCCCTTGACATTATAATAGCTTCCCATTGGGATACAAGGCCCCCTCAGACACTAAGAATTCTTATCGACAAGGAAAGCAATCAACTCGGGAAGGCGGGAGGGTGAATTTCTACGATTCTTATTTGGAGTTCGAGGGTTTCTCTAACAATATCCGCCTGAGTGGCAGTTGAAACGAAATACATATCCCGGTAATCAGTGGTAGGACATCTCTGCGATATGAGAAATCGACCCTTGTCATGGGACCTCGTCATCATCATATTCCCCCTCCCTTGCTATTGATCTGTAAGAAGTAAAGATATCGTGGGGATCAGTCGCGGTATTTTCTCGCGGCGACGCTCGGTGTGTGTTTGTGTGTGTGTGTGTGTGTGTGTGTGTGTGTGTGTGTGTGTGTGGGGGGGGCAATATACAACCCAGCTCTATTACTAATCCAGCATTCAGAAAGGGAACTCGCGGTGCTGAGAACAATTGCCTGTAACGAGCGACCCCCAAGTTGATGGACACATTTAGGGAAATGCTAACCTGAACTTTTACATTTGTGGCCCGCTGAGTGTTACTATGAAACAACGTCTATAGTTTTATTTTATGTTGAACCTTTTGTATGAAATAAAGTCGAGGCATCGATGTTGCTATAGCAACATACATGAACTGAAATGCACAGGTTTAATAGTAATATGCGTTATAAGAGCGGTATGTTGAAGTTTTCATGTTCGAGGAAAAGTTTGAAAAAGCGAAACGTAGTTGAGCTTTTTTAATTTCCGAGAATTGAAAGAAAACATATCGCTCGTGTATCGTACATTATTTTGTGCGAAGATCGTTTATTACATACCTGAAACAGGAATTTCTAATTAGTTGCAATGAAATCTCCATCTTGGTTTCTGTTCAATGACGGCAAATTTTCAAAACAAAAATATCTATCTTCAACATTGTTGCTTTAAAATGTTTACTATATTCCAGCAGGCCGTGATATACGTCTGTCTTTTTTTCCCCCAGTCTATAAATGCGAACTTAAAACAAACGGTAAGGTTATGTAATGATTTAGAGTTTACTTAATTTTTGCAAATATATAAAAACAATAATTAACAGTGCAATTTAGGTGAAATTGCAGTGGTAGGTTTCCAATTTATAATTATTACTATATTGAACGTCTCTAAAAATAATATGTTAAAAGCCTAAAGCAGTAAAATCAATATGTCACTTAAGCGGTAAGAAGAGGGAAATTGTTATGTGTGTTAGGTTGGGAATACTGAATGTGGAATTTTAGACTTTCCGCGGATTGGTGTTGTGCGGAAACCAAGCAAATACGCACGATCTCGCACAAAACCTTTTTTCCTACTAAGCCAATTATTTATGAACAATTTTTAGGGCATTTTTGAAAGATTTTTAGGTCATAAATGCATTGTTTTTAGGACATTTTTTCATGATTTATAGATCATCAAAATCCTAGTCCTAATGATGATGATGATGATGATGATGATGATGATGATGAGGATTATTATTATTATTATTATTATTATTATTATTATTATTATTCGAACGTATTCAAATAGGCAATTTTGAAACGTTTGTAAACAAGGCTGCAAGAGGTTCTCGGCTACGTAATTAAAGTATGAAATTCGATATATTAATAGTCCTCGTACCGAGCTGTGTGGAATTTTACACACATATGTGATACTTCTCGCTACGTGTACAACATTCCATTGAGATGATCCACTTCAATAGTGAACACAATGCACGCGTATGAAATTCCCCACATATTTGAACCCTGAAAGAGAACACAGACTACGTCGAAACAAATGAGCGGGATGACCTTTTCCTGATTCCTATTAAACGGTCTCCATGACGTATGTATTTAATGGAGCCAATAATGCACGCACAATGATAATGAACTTTTTTTTTTTTTGCAAATAAAATCTGTGCTTGTGGGAGGTAGTTGTTAAATGCAGAATTTCGCTATCGAAAATATTTTTTAATCAGTTCACCTTCCTGATCAAATGGTTAGACCCATCTTGTATAACGGTGGAGCAGAGATTCGCTGGTTCAACACCGAACAAGAGTGAAGGGTTTATCTTTGCAGTATAAATCTGCAATATGATTTCTTCTGGAAGAAAGAAACCTTGGAATCTCATGTGGTAAAGATTTCATACACTGACAAGCAAACATTCTATGAGGGCAGATAAATTTTCCTTTCATGTTAATAATATCAAAAGAAGTGCTTATACAAATTTTGGTCATTCGAGAGCAAGGGCCGTCCAAAATGTGTTCCCCTGAGACCGTTTACAGAAAGAAAACACAATTTCATGGAAATATTTATTGAAACAGGTACAGAATTGGTTGAGCTACTTTTCAAAATATTCCTAACCGGAATTGAAACATTTATCATATCATGGAATAAACTTTTGTATCCCTGTGTCGTAAAAATATGCCGCCTGGGATCGCAACCAATGTGTGACAGCCTTCTATATCTCTCTGTTGATCCCACGATATGACAAATGTCTCAATTTCGGTGGAGAATATGTTGAAAATAGCTCAAGAAATTGCTGTATCTGTTCCAATAAAACTGTCCATGAAATTGTGTTTTCTTTCTGTAAACGGCCCCAGAGAAACTTATTTCCTGGTGGCCTCCATAATTGCGCTCGAGCGACCAAAATTTCTGTAAGCATTTCTTTTGACATTATTAACACTGTGAAAGAAAAAAAAAAGACTCTTTTATCTGCCCTCATTAGAATGTTTGCTTGTGAGTGGAATTCACCAGGTAAAATTTACCAACCAGCTGTTCTTTGTTTTACTAAGTTTCCTGCTTGTTCCACACATTGCATAAAATACAGAGTGTAACAAAAGTTTCTAATACAGTGAAAATTTTAGTTTTTTTTTTTTTTTTTTTTTTTTCAAATATTTGATGGTAAATATCACATTTTCAGCCAAATTATTAATAAAGAATTGCATCACACCACAATCAAGTAGTACCAACTCCTACGCCATAAAATTTGGTCATAATTCCTGAGAAAATGGAAACTAAACAAGAGAATAATTTTAACATACTGTTACAGAATTTTTTGTTACACTTTGTATATTAATTTTTCTATTCATATCATCCTTTTGGCAATAAGATGCATTACATTCAAGACAGTTAAAATTGTTAACCTGTTCTACTAATCTATTTTGATCATTATTTTACATCTCATATAGTTTGTTCCCGTAAAAGCCATTACTTTCGCTTTTCCTACTGATATATTCAAATTCAAATTCAAATTTATTTACAATTTACATTTGAAATGAATACATATGAATAGATACCCGAAATGAGCATATGCTCGTGCTCGGGTACAGTCCAGTAGTCTACATAAATTTTACAGGAATCATATAATAATGCTAATGATAGAAATAATAGTAACTATAATAATAATAATAATAATAATAATAATAATAATAGAATAATCGTGACAGAAATGATACACAGATTGTAATACAAAATAATTCATTTACAATATCAAAATACTATCATATTTACTCGCTTCTTCATTTATTTTATATGTAGCCTTTTATAATTCATAGTCTGAGAGCAGGAAACCAATGGACAGCCATGTTTTACTCCTTGATTTGTTCTTATTGAATTATTGCTAATTTGAACAGTTGAAAAATGTTTCATAATATAGGCTCAATACAGAGTCTATACAGTGAATTTTTAAAGGGCGATAAAATTCCATAGGCCTATATGGATTTCTTTCTCTAACTGGGGCTCTGGCTGATTATTAACTATGTCTCATATCAGCTGTATAGTTTTGAGATTTAGAACAAGTCAAAAGCTATACAAAAATATATACAGATTGATTCAATTTATAACATAAGCAATCCATCAGTTTAATACAAGGAATGAGTATGGAGAAAATAACATCAAAATACAACATTAAATTAAATTTAGCGTTTAGTATTTACATTATTTGTTTACATTTTGTATTTGCTTTTCAACTTGTATTTATTATTTACATTTACGCTTGGCATTTAATACCTGCATTTATTATTTAAATGTAGGCAATCCTTCTTGTTTTATCTATTGGCCTGTCTGTCGTATTTATATTGTCACAGTACAAAACATGATATGAATCAGCGACAAACACTTGAATAGCACTGGAAGAGTTAATCACAGTACGTTGTCAGCTTAGATTTGTAAGCTATACGAAAATAATTGAGACGGTGTCGGGTGAAGTTCCTGGGTAGCTCAGTATGTAGAACGTTGGTGCGCTAAGCCAAAGGTCCCGGGATCGATACCCGGTCCCAGAACAATTTTTCTCTTCAAATTATTCAATCTGCTTCAAATGAAAGCTAGATTTTCATATAAGAAAATCATTAAAAATGTATTATAAGTGTTAATAATAAGAATAAATGAATATAAATTATAATCAATGTAGAGAATATGTAAAATAGTAAGCGATAATAGCGATAGACATGTTCAAACTCGTATCTCTGACTTCGTAGGTTCAAAGTTTCTTATCTCAAAATGTTCTGAAGAGAATCCCCTATTTCCTGTTTAATTTTTGCATGATATTACTGAATGTTAGTGTCTTGGTTGAGCTGTAGATTTTCGTGATAGAGACATTTGAAAAAGAGTGATTTCGGGAAAATAAAAAGATGATTTGCAAGAAAATTCCCTAATGTCACTGTTCCACATAGCAACGCAACAAAAGACCATCCTAAATCTAAATCTAAACACTTCACTAACACAATTCTAAAAATAACATGCAATCTAACGTCAACACAACCACACAACCACTCCTACAGAAAGACTGAAGTGGACTGCCGAGATTGCGGGAGATGGCTCGCCGCGTGTTGCATGGACTTCGTGCCGGTCGCGCGCTGCCCGGTCGACCTACATTATATAAGCGAGCGGTCTGTATAAAATAACCTATTATTCATTTGTACAAAAAATAGTTCTTCTAAATACGATCAAAAGAATATGGGAGAGCGCTGTGTATAAAATAACCTATTATTCATTTGTACAGAAAATAGTTCTTCTAAATACGATCAAAAGAATATGGTAGAGCGCTGTGTATAAAATAACCTATTATTCATTTGTACAAAAAATAGTTCTTCTAAGTAAGATCAAAAGAATATGGTAGAGCGCTGTGTATAAAATAACCTATTATTCATTTGTACAAAAAATAGTTCTTCTAAATAAGATCAAAAGAATATGGTAGAGCACTGTGTATAAAATAACCTATTATTCATTTGTACAAAAAATAGTTCTTCTAAGTAAGATCAAAAGAATATGGTAGAGCGCTGTGTATAAAATAACCTATTATTCATTTGTACAAAAAATAGTTCTTCTAAGTAAGATCAAAAGAATATGGTAGAGCGCTGTGTATAAAATAACCTATTATTCATTTGTACAAAAAATAGTTCTTCTAAATAAGATCAAAAGAATATGGTAGAGCGCTGTGTATAAAATAACCTATTATTCATTTTTACAAAAAATAGTTCTTCTAAATACCATCAAAAGAATATGGTAGAGAGCTGTGTATAAAATAACCTATTATTCATTTGTACAAAAAATAGTTCTTCTAAATACGATCAAAAGAATATGGTAGAGCGCTGTGTATAAAATAACCTATTATTCATTTGTACAAAAAATAGTTCTTCTAAATACGATCAAAAGAATATGGTAGAGCGCTGTGTATAAAATAACCTATTATTCATTTGTACAAAAAATAGTTCTTCTAAATACGATCAAAAGAATATAGTAGAGCGCTGTGTATAAAATAACCTATTATTCATTTGTACAAAAAATAGTTCTTCTGAATACGATCAAAAGAATATAGTAGAGAGCTGTGTATAAAATAACCTATTATTCATTTGTACAAAAAATAGTTCTTCTAAATACGATCAAAAGAATATGGTAGAGCGCTGTGTATAAAATAACCTATTATTCATTTGTACAAAAAATAGTTCTTCTGAATACGATCAAAAGAATATAGTAGAGAGCTGTGTATAAAATAACCTATTATTCATTTGTACAAAAAATAGTTCTTATAAATAAGATCAAAAGAATATGGTAGAGCGCTGTGTATAAAATAACCTATTATTCATTTGTACAAAAAATAGTTCTTCTAAATACGATCAAAAGAATATGGTAGAAAACGACGTATTTTTTCGTCGATTGCTCACATATAGAGGAGCTTTGATACTGATAGCGTCGATCCTAGGGGTGGGGGAGTAATCCCTACACAGTGTTCTCCTTAGAAACGTTACTATGTGTGTGAAACGTCATCAGGGATGCCGCAGAGGTCTGGAGGGATATCTACTCAAGTGGAGAACTAGCCCTCTGCCCTCTCTGTAATGTGCAAGCAATCCAACGTCATCTGCTACGATTAGCTATAGGCAATACGTATTGCATTCCTGCTTTCAATGCAAGGGATCAGTATTGTAGCTGTTGTATTTTGCTCTATGGCTTCAAATACCTGTCATAGCTCCGCTATGGATTTCCATCAAATGGACTTAATTGGTGCAGGATGTGTTGGTTATATAGTTAAATTTAATTATCGTGATGACGAAGAGCAACCAGACTTCGAGATTTTCGCGAGAATATACATTTGAACCGAAAAATCAAAGCTTAAGCTTTGTCTGTGTGCATCAACGTCTTCTAAACTACTCGTATTACAAGAATTTAGATGGAAAATCAATAGATTTATTAAGACATATTGTACAAATGAACGTCTAGTTTAGTCAGCTGTATGAAGACAGGTTTGAGCCTCATACGTGACATTAAAAGACATAACTCATGAGGCAAGTGAGATGTACTGCCTGATACTAGAGGTACATATCAGCCAGAATCTCGGTCACAGGTAAAACAAATTTAACAAAACATAACACATTTATAAAATATCTGCACTTATACTGCAATTCGTGATATTGCTTCCATAATTACAGAAAAAAGGAGCAATTCAGATAACTTACCAAGTTGTGAATGATATTTTACAGTAAATATCCTTTATGAACTAGTCAAAAGATACATAAGTAAATTTCATTTAATTGATTGCACAAAAAATCAAATTGCATAATCACAAAAGTAAGAAATTTGACTTCATTTGTAAATTTCACGATATAAGTAAATGCAATAATTAATTCTGAACAGATTCACAAATCAATATAACATTAAAGATTTTTATTGTGAGCATAGCTGGGACTCTAAGAATATTTGGGATTTGAAAATGTTTTTGTGTGTTTTCTAGGAAACCATATAAACTGGATAAGAAGGATTTTGGAAACAGACACTTCACTTTAATTATAACATTTTTGTGTTCATGAATTTTCATGCATATTGTTTAATTTTGAATTACTATAGTCTATAGATTGAAGATATCACTGATTCTGCTCATAGAAAGTACATATACAAATTTCTTTGAATATTTTCGTGCAAGAAGTACTTACAAATGATAATTCAAAATTATTTTGGTAATGAAAAAATAAACTCCAGTTTGTAACTGAAAAGTTAACGTTTTCAACATCTGAAAAATACTTAGAGAGCAATCTTTACATATCATCTCATTTTTAAATTACTTAAAAATATCAGCTTTTACACAAGATAATTGTAATCCATAGACGACCATTAAATGGAAATAAAAAAATAGCGTTAAATGATAAGGCTTCAATATACTGTACATTTAAAGACAAATATTATCTAATAAAACAGTTTAAACGGCGAGTTGTAATGTTTGCTAAAGACAAATGAGTCATTATACAAAATATAGCTTATTTAAACTGTAAAAATAACAATGAATATAGTAACTATCGTTGAATTAGTCAATGAGGCAAGAAGTGATACGTAAATATTTGCATACATCACCTACTCTGATAAAAAACGTGATGGCGGGTCATCAAATCGTACCTCTTACAGTATTTACACAATTTTATTAGGAATTTTTTTTAAATGGTTGTTTATATTGATACTGCGTAAATGAATATCTCTCACATCGTTATGGTATCTTTTATTTTTATTCACAATTACAAAAGAAAACACTAACAGCAACCAAATAAACTTAAATTTCTGTTCTCATCTGGCTACTAATTTTTATTACAGACAAAAAAGAAAATAATAAACAAATATTATTATTTTCTTCAAAACTATTACACTTTTACTACGGTCATACTACTTTTGACCAATAAAACGGTACAAAAGGACGTCTTTCAACCAGTTATGGCTGCTTATCGAACAATTTTATCGCTTCCCTAGCATTTGTTTAATTTGATCGCTTCTCTAGCATTTGTTTGTTTTTATCACTATACCAGCATTTGCTTCTTTGTTTGCCAATATTTCAAACTGCAAATTCTTTACGGTATTATAAAACATACTTTGCGATCGTAATTTGTTTCCCTCATAGATAGTCGACTGAAAATGGCGGCTCCGTTCAAACGTTTTGGTGAAGCTAACATTAGTGAAATAGAATTTTAGTAAGTCAATTAATATCTATTTCATTGTATTAGAGTACTTTATTTATTCTAATCTTTATATACTTTCTTCTGTTTATATCACCTCCCTACCATTTCTTTGTTTTTTATCTAGTAGGTTATTTTACGACGCTTTATCAACATCTTAGATTATTTAGCATCTGAATGAGATGAAGGTGATAATGCCGGTGAAATAAGTAATGGGTTGAGGGAAAACCCCGGAAAAACCTGAATCTGGTAACTTGCCTCGACCGGGAATCGAACCCGGGCCATCTGGTTTCGCGGCCAAACACGCTAACCGTTACTCCACAGGTGTGGACTTTGTTTCTTTGTTTGCCAACATTTCAAACTGCAAATTCTTTACGGTACTATAAAACATGCTTTGCGATCGTCATTTATTTACCGCATAGACAGTCAACTAAAAATGGCGGCTCCGTTCAAACGTTTTGGTGAAGCTAACATTAGTGAAATAGAATTTTAGTAAGTCAATTAATATCTATTTTATTGTATTAGAGTACTTCATTTCTTCTAATCTTTATATACTTTCTTCTGTTTTTATCACCTCCCTACTTTTTGTTTCTTTTATATTTTAGTAAGTTATTTTACGACGCTTTATCAACATTTTAGATTATTTAGCATCTGAATGAGATGAAGGTGATAATGCCGGTGAAATAAGTAATGGGTTGAGGGAAAACCGCGGAAAAACCTGAACCTGGTAACTTGCCTGACCGGGAATCGAACCCGGGCCACCTGGTTTCGCGGCCAGACGCGCTAACCGTTAATGCACAGGTGTGGACTTTGTTTCTTTGTTTGCCAACATTTCAAACTGCAAATTCTTTCGGTACTATAAAACATGCTTTGCGATCGTCATTTGTTTACCGCATAGACAGTCAACTGAAAATGGCGGCTCCGTTCAAACGTTTTAGTGAAGCTAACATTAGTGAAATAGAATTTAGTAAGTGAATTAATATTTTATTGTATTAGAGTACTTTATTTCTTCTAATCTTTATATATTTTCTTCTATTCGTGTAATGGTCAATTAAATCCTACTCGAGTTTTTATTTATTTTCTCTGGATGAAACAAAACCTCTAGTGAGATTACTTACTTACTTACTGGCTTTTAAGGAACCCGGAGGTTCATTGCCGCCCTCACATAAGCCCGCCATCGGTCCCTATCCTGAGCAAGATTAATCCAGTCTCTACCATCATATCCCACCTCCCTCAAATCCATTTTAATATTATCTTCCCATCTACGTCTCGGCCTCCCCAAAGGTCTTTTTCCCTCTCGCCTCCCAACTAACACTTTATATGCATTTCTGGATTCGCCCATACGTGTTACATGACCTGCCCATCTCAAACGTCTGGATTTAATGTTCCTAATTATGTCAGGTGAAGAATACAATGCGTGCAGCTCTGCGTTGTGTAACTTTCTCCATTCTCCTGTAACTTCATCCCTTTTAGCCCCAAATATTTTCCGAAGAATCTTATTCTCAAAAACCCTCAATCTCTGTTCCTCTCTCAAAGTGAGAGTCCAAGTTTCACAACCATACAGAACAACAGGTAATATAACTGTTTTATAAATTCTAACTTTCGGATTTTTTGACAGCAGACTAGATGACAAAAGCTTCTCAACGGAATAATAACAAGCATTTCCCATATTTATTCTGCGTTTAATTTCCTCTCGAGTGTCATTTATATTTGTTACTGTTGCTCCAAGATAATGAGATTACTCTTGAGAAAATATTTTGTATTATTTCACGAATAATTATTTTTCATTGTAAATACTGAAACTTCCGGCTTTTCGGCATATCAACAAAAATTACTGACAACAGTCACGCAATAACATACACTCACACACTGAGCGTACCGAAACCTGAGCTCCAAAACTATTCCATAGAGATAGCCATTCGATGCCTGCCTTTATTACTTCTCGTTCTAATATATTTTAACAAAGCTAAGCTTCCAAGGTTTCTACGGCAATGTTCAGCTCAAACCAATAATTTAATCAACTCTTTAATCCTTTGTAATCGAGACTTTTCTTTTAATAGTACATACGGTATCGGTTTTCAATTTCCAATCGCGCTGCGTCCATTTCAAAGGAAAAGATTCACGCAATGTAATGCGAATTCAGTGGTACAATGAAACAAATATTCTACCGCACTCTTTCACAGCATTGTTTAATTAATTTTACACCGAGAAATGAAATGATAACTGTAGCAGTGAAACCAATGGGAGGACAAGAATATTGATTCTTAACTGTAGTAATGCCAACTTTCTCATCAAAATGTTATGAAGACATTTATGATCGTACAGTCAGAAAACTGACACAATGTTAAATGTTCAAACGTAGCTTATTTCGGTTTAAAAACTTTTATGATATTCAAATTTAATCTCTCAAATATGAGAAGAAAATAAATAGACTTGATGAAACAATTATGTTATCAGTTCTTCTGTATGGTTGTGAAACTTGGACTCACTTTGAGAAGGGAACAGAGGTTAATGGTGTTTGAGAATAAGGTGCTTAGGGAAATATTTGAGGCTAAGAGGCACCCCTATTACAAGGGAATGGAGAAAGTTACACAATGCAGAATTGTATGTATGTATGTATGTATGTATGTATGTATGTATGTATGTATGTATGTATGTATGTATGTATGTATGTATGTAATATGTATTTATTTACACTGCAAGTGGGCAAGCACCCGGTGGCAGTGGTATACACAATTTAAACAATACACAATTAAATTACGATACACAATACAATTATACAATACACAATACAATTATACACACAATACAATAAGAATACACAATACAGTTTAACACAATAATTACAATTAATAACAAAACATAAATAAAATACCTAGTTTTACAATACAACCTACATATGTATAGGCCCTACATAAGTTTCAATAGTCTTTCACTTTCCTCTCATCTCACTCACTGTAGTGGTACTATGACACATTTCACTGACACTTTAGGACACATTTTACTGACACTCTACAACACATTTCAACTGACACTATACAACACATTTCATTGACTCTATAAATTATCACTGATCGGAATTATTCACTGCACTGTAAAACCATAACTTCACTGACTCACCTCGCTTCACTGATACAACAGTTTAAATAAAACAAATAATTACACCCTTATGCATACTTATAAACAGAACTACATTTAAGCTAAACATTTCTAGTCTAAGGCCCTCTTACACGCTATTTTTAAATAATTTACAATTCAAACCAAGGGAGTAACTCGTCAGGCTAAATAAAATACATGTCACCTTAAAAAATTAAATGTTAAATGTCTCCTTAATTTTAATTTGCACTTTATACACAACTTTTTAAGTTCTTCTGGAATCTCCTTAAGGAAGGACAGTCCTCAAAGACCGCTGCAGGTAGGTCATTCCAATCATTTATAGTTCTATTTAAAAATGAGAATTTACCTACATCCGTTTTCTGTTTCCTACATTTGATTTTAAAATCATGATCGTTCCTACCATAGTACATTGGCTTTTCTAACCGAGCCGTTATGTCTACCCATGCTTTCTGACCTAGATGTGCTCTATACAATGATGTTACTCTAGTTTTCCTACGTCTGTTTTCCAAAGTTTCCCATTTAAGTGTATGTGTGTGTGTGTGTGCGTGCGCTCATACTTTTCTCCTGTAAAGGAATGGACTCGTTCATATTGCCATTTTATCACAGTTCGTTATACAATGTAGAGGCACAGTCTAATATAAACAGTCACGAAGCTCAATACGTAGGGAATATGCATCCATAGATAGTTGCTAACCACTAGGATCGCTACTATCGCCTCATTACAGACAATGCGAAATAGTACCGGCATAGTCTATTGTTCCCAGTACCCTAAAAACTCAAGCTTCGTGACTGTATATACTAGACTGTGGTAGAGGGCTGTGCATTTTATAGCTTATGATTAGGGAACGGAATTTGGAGTAGTAAAAGCTAGTATTGGCATCTACACAGTCATTTGTTTACAACTCTTTATACCAAGTCCTCCCCTCCATGACATACTCGCAGATCTCTGCACGTCGACAACAGGTGAACGGGACAGTTGTCACATAAGAACTTCAACATGCAGGTTTGCAGTTCAGAGTAGTGAAGTGCAGGTACAATGCCGAAATGAAACCAACTAACAATACAAAATTGAAAGACTATATTTGTAAAAGCTAAGATCGAGTATCAAAATTCAAGAAACAATTCCCTAAATTATCGCTTCCCCCATGTCCAGTTCTTGAGAGATGGGGGTTATGGTTAGAAGCTTGCAATAATCATTATTACGCACATCACCTCCAATCTGTGAAGAAAGTGGTCCAGTCTTTCGACTGCGATTCAAATATGCCAGGAACTGCTGAATGATAGAATAATCAAAAAAGAAATCATGGATATTAAGTCAAATTTTTTATATTTACCGGATGCCATTTTTCGATTAGTACAGTCAGGAGTAGAACTAGTTAAGCAAATAAATATTATGAGTACTATTGTAAATAAACTGAGTGCAGTAGAAGGTGAAGTAGGAAAACGTGTTGGTGAAAAAATGAACAGAGTTTTGATTAAAAATGATAGGTACAGTATTCTCAGTCGGATTTCAGATGCACTAACAAACACGTGTCCCAATGACGTCATTCAACATGTGAATTTAATTGACGTATTTTGTTTCAAGTACTCTCCAATTGTCTCTGCAAATGTAGAGCGGAGTTTTTCCATGTTAAAAAATGTCCTTCCTTGCAAAAGAGCAAAGTTGTGTTTAGAAAATTTGAAAATGATATTTACAATTTATTATAACAAGGCACAGCAGGAATAATTGTTTCATCACCAAAACATAGCATTAAATGAAAATGCCATTTCGTTTGGCTCTACATTTTGTTCAACATTTAATGATACTCTATTAGGCTATGTTGTAAATATTGTAGTATTATATATATATTCTAAATACTGTAGTGTACGTTGTGTGCATATTATCATATTTCATGATATTGTAAATAAAGGTTTTAATTTAGCACGCTCCTGACAGAAAAACACACATATTCAGAGTCGAGTTCCATACAGAAGACAACTATCAGCCATCAATATTTCCCCTGACACGCGAGGACGCAGAGATTGATATTTAATTATGTATATTTGTAATGTTGTTTATTGGTGTTTTGTGCATTGCCAAGAAAAACACATGTAGTTCAAAGTGAAATGCAGATTATGTATGTAGGTCACTATATGTCATTAAACTGTTCCATTTGTTTATTCTGAAATACGTTTACAGCACGTTGAGTGTAAGTTTGTATGAAGTGAACTGTACTCGTCCATCCTCTGTGACGCAGCTCGCTTGACAGTCACTGATCTACGAATATCTATACTACGTTTCACCATTCTTTATAATACTCCAAATCCCTTTCCCTACTTATGATGTATGCATTTCCATGGCAACCGAAGTTGAAATTTATTTCCGAAAAATCCTTTCATTTTACTTTACACGTAAAAGTGTTATTAATGTCATGATTCAATAACTAAACTTACATAAATGTTTCTAGTTGGTAATTTCAAGAATAATAGAGGGTGTGATAGAGTTTATAATAATTTGAAAGCATGTTCCATGTTGCTGATTGTTTGTTCCTAAACATGTACTCAATAGCTCACATCTGTTCGGATAAATATTTTTTCATCTTCTGCTCTAATATTAGGCCTATAAAAGTGAATGAGTACATTTGTCAAATTTACATAAGCGCCAGGGAGTAAAATGATTACGGTTACTCATTACTGGAAAACGAAACTAATATTTATTGATAAACATGAGCTTTAAAATGGGAAATATATGCAAAATACGTATTTACTGCGGAGACATAATTTGCATAGCATTTTAGAGTAGAAATATTGCTTCATGTACAATACAGCCATTCCGTGCAAACTGAAAATTTCAATGAAAAAGTCTTTTTCAGAAACATTTGTTTATTGTTAGTGTGAGACATAGATATGACTCTAAGTTTAAATATTCTAACGTTTTATTTAAAACATATTATACAAGTTTTATGTGCATTGAATCTAATTGGTCTTGGCTGGGTAGTAGGTAATATTTTGTTTCCCTAAAATTTGCAGCACTTACTTATAGAGAGATCAACTGTGTATGCATTTGAATTAGCTGTTGTTGAACAAATATTTTTAGAGTCTGCACTATTAATTCCAGAATTCCAAGTTCAATGAACTTTTTACTCTTTACTACAGTATATTCTTTTTTCCACTTATTTTCAGTAGTTTGGTTTAATAACAATAATTAATCTTGCAGTTCAAATGATTATTTGGGCTTAGAAATGTCACAGTTCCTTCCGCCAGAATTAAAACAGACTTTAGTGCAAACCCTCGTACTACCACTGTTTGACTATTGCGACGTAATACTCACAGACTTGACAAATGACCTTTCGAACAAGCTGCAGCGTGTGCACAATATGTGTGTCAGATTCATCAGCAATGCTCACAAATTTGACCACATTACACCCTCGTTCAAATCTTTATCCTGACTGAAACTTAGTAACCGTAGAACACTTCATTCGCTCTCTCTTCTGTTTCGAGTTCTCCACACTTCTACTCCAAATTATCTTCGTTCCCGGTTTAACTACTTATCCTCCAGTCACAATCTAAACACCAGGTCACAGGAGAGCCAAATCCTAGCAATTCCTGCCCATAGAACATCCCACTATTCATCCTCTTTTACTGTCTCAGTTCCCCGTGAATGGAATTCTCTACCTCAGAAGATTAGGGGCTGCCAGACAATAACCACTTTCAAGAAAAGGCTAAACGATTTCTTACGGGCGCAGTCAAATTGAAGTTATAATTGTGATCGAGTTTAATAATTTAATTTAATTTAGGTATGACTATCATTACTATTACTATAATTATTATTATTATTATTATTATTATTATTATTATTATTATTATTACATAATTATTTTATTGGTGTTGTGAAGACTAAAAGAACTGTCATTGCATTACATTAATTATGTATTATATTGTCTTGTATTGTAGTATTGTATTATATTGTATTGTATTAATTATGTTATATTCACAGCATTGTAGTAATTTTCTATCATACTTGTTGAGTGGAAGAGAAGGCCGAATGGCCTTAACTCTGCCAGTTAAAATAAACCATTATTATTATTTATGCTCGACCATGCCGAAATGTACTAATTATACATCTGGTAGCAGTCCTTTAATGCATGCCATTAAAGTACACCTACTCATTAAAGTACAGGTCTTCAGCCAATGATAACTCAGCTTACATGTGTTCAGCCAATGACAAGTCAGCTTTGTACCGTTATAAAACCGCAAGTATCGATTAGGCTATTCTCGGATATGCAATCGAAAGAGAATTAGCGAAAAGTCACGGAGGCAGGAAATCCAATACTGTCGCAGAAGGTTATGTTCTGTTACTATAATAATTAGCGTTAATTGTAAATAATATTCAAATAAATTCAATTTGTCATCTCGTTTTTCAATGTCGAATCCAATAATCAAGGTTATAATATTATAATATTATCAAGTTTAACGGGACTACGTCAAGGTCAATGACATTATTGTTCCTCGGAAAAAATCAATACTTCCGCGTCTGCGCACATCTCACAATTCACGACCTAGAACAAGGTCACTTCCGATCTTGTCAGTTACAAATAAAATGTTTGCATCTGAATATCGGTAATTTCAAGTTAGAAATATGGTCGAGCATAAAAAGTCGTATGAAACTCGCCTATAATGGTAATTAAGAAGCTCGTATGAAAATTATGAAACTCGCTTGCGCTCATTTCATAAATATCCATACTCGATTCTTAATTACTATCATTATAGGCTTGTTGCATAATGTACTATATTATTATTATTATTATTATTATTATTATTATTATTATTATTATTATTATTATTATTAAACAGTTGTATTGAAACTAGAAAAAATGAAGGACATTAACTCATCTGTGACAAAATGTGTGTAACATCCGAGACATGGAAAAAAAAAAACAGCTATAAAATATTTACCGATTATGTTTTTGTGAACTAACTGGATACCAAGAGACTTGCATAGCTTTCACATGAACACTATGAAAATGAATCTCTTTTTGCTTGAGGCAGAGCCCTGAGTTTTACACTCTTTGTTAAGAAGATGTGAAGTGAGTTCACAAATCTTGTAACATCCGTGATGGAATCTTTTCTTTATTTTCTGCACTAATAATAAATTTTGTTCAAACAAATTTTTTCTGTAAAATGATTATGATCTTTTAAATTGGTTCTAATAATAAAAGTTGACAAAAGTCATTTCATTTTCAATATATCACAGAGTTTTAAAATAATACAAATGTTACATACGTTACAATTAAAATGGTTTTACGTAAGTGAGGAAAGCCTTAAGAAGAGCGATGGTGACACTATTTAAATAAAATTATAGCCACATAGGGAAAGATCATGAGACTATAATCTCGGTACGAGGTCATACGATGAATGGAAAAGAAATTCTGTAGGATACAAACACAAATTAAACTATCCTTATGTGGACTAATTATTTTGTCCTCAAATTTAATCTTTAGGCTTTGTAGCTCAGTGAGTTTGTCCTATTCCAACAAAATGAAAATAAATTCTCTAAAGAGCAATGCCATCAGCTTTACAAGGAAAAGAAATAAAAAAAGTCGCATCGTATACGTTAGGGGGTGAAACTATTCCGGAAGTTAACAAATGTAAATACCTCGGAATAACATTTATCAGCGATCTCGGCTGGGGGGAACACGTTACAGACACAGCGGGAAAAGCATGGAGAGCGTTACACTTTGTGATGAGGGTACTAAGAAAAGGCTCTGATAAATCCAAAGAGATTGCATATAAATCACTAGTACGTCCAGTAATGGAATATGGTGCTGCATGTTAGGATCCTTACACATTAGAACATATTAAGACACTGGAAAATTTTCAAAAACTGGCTCTCAAGTGTTGTTGGAAAAATTCACCATTAAAATGGGACACACTCACGGACAGGAGAACGCGAATTCGATTATGCGCACTGTTCAAAACTTACAGAGGTGAGCCTGCCTGGAGAGAAATAAAAAATAGGTTACAGCCGCCAAATTACTCTTCAAGGAACGACCAGTCATATAAATTGAGGGAAAGAAGACAGAGGACGGACACTGGAAAGTTTTCTTTTCTCAATCGTACTATCAGGGAGTGGAATGCTTTACCTACAGACATACCAAAGTCTTTACCAACAACCAAAAATGTATTTAAAAATAGGCTTAAGGACTTTACTAATAGACGGTAATTATACACAGTATTTAAAGGGTGTAATTGATATTTTGTTATTGAAGTGTTGTATCAGTGAGAATTATGTTGTGTCAGTGAAGTGTGTTGTGTCAGTGAAGTGTGTTTTGTCAGTGAGGTGTGTTGTGTAAGTGAAACGTGTTCCTGTCAGTGAAGCTTTATAGTTTATAGTGGCAGTGCAAAGTATTTGAACAGTGAAATGTTTTTGAAGTGTTATTGAAATCAGGATAGAATCAGTGAAATGTGTCGTAGTTCCAGTGTAGTGAGTGAGTTGACAGCGAAATGAGTGTAGTGTTGAAAGGTACTTGTGCAGATATGAACATATCATACTCGTGGGTTTTAGTTCGAACTTAGGTTTAACCCATATTATCCCGGTGATGCGTTTTCGCAACATTTTACTTCTTTGCTATTAAACGTGTGTGAAATATGGTTTCTAGTATTTTTTAAGTTTATGGCACTTATTATCTATTATACTGATGTTGGTAGACCTGGTTTATTGAAAACATTTGGTAACTGATTCATTGATGGCGCAATACTTGAGAAGGAAAGAAGTGATTATTACAAATGTTGAAATATCTGCAGTTTGTCATAAAGGAATGTAATTTTTGCTTATTTTTATAATATTATTATACCTTTTCTTTTATATATTACAATCTAAAGACTCTTAGCATACTTCTTGTAAAAGCAGCTGGATATTGCATGAAACGTTACTTCTGTAATGTGGGCCTGAATGTTGGTGTTGCGTTTTCGCAACACCGGGCACATGGAATATCAAAATTGTCTTTCTGAGATTAGTGAAATAATTGTGTATATATACACATGGAATTCGATTTTTCGCATGAAATAGTTATTCTATTCATGTTTTATATTCAAGGGGTCTGAGTGTACATGAAATAACGACAATCATGGAAGAGAACGAAAAATTTAGGCAGATTTTATAGATATTTTCATATCTCCACCGGAAGCTAGAAATGATACCGATGAAGGCAGTGTTGACGAGGACTTCAATGGAAACATAAATAATCTAAATTGTCATCAACTGGGGACTGAAGGGATAGTGGTCCTCAGTATATGGAAAAATATATAATAATATAAAATCAGGCACAGAATGAATAGATGCCAGAAGGTGCAGAAATACGTGAAATATCAGGGCCTGTCAGGAGATAAAGGTACTATTGTAAGAAAATGGAAAAAGAGTGATTTACCAAGTTACTGTTGACTGAAAAGAAAAGTAAATGAGGAAATTGAAAATTGTGAGTCGAATCCCAACATTAAAAGAACTTATTGCCAATTGATATTTTTCAATTAGGCTATTTTTCCATGAAAATTTTGTACTTGATATTGTAAACCAAAATTTTGCTTATGCGGTGCAGAAAGGCAGGGATAAATTTAGTTTTTCCACAAATGATTTCAAAACATTCCTTGGGATTCTTCTTGTAAGTGGATATACTAAAGTCGCAAGCCATCGAATATACAGTTAAGAGAGGAGTGACGCAAGAAATTAATCAATAGTCAGAGCTATGAGACGCAATAGATTTGATGAAATAATGAGAAACCTTCATCTAAATTGCAACACAACTTGACAAGAGCGATAGGTTGTCTAAGCTGAGGCCCTTTCTAGATGAACTTATGTGAGAAAGTGAACTTTGTAGCCAAACCTAATTGGCTTTCCTAGAATAAATTGTTTTAGTCCATGTCTTCCAAAATAAAGTATCATAGCCTCGTCAATTCTGGATTTATTCTCTCACAGTGTTGCCTACTCTGTGCATAATTTTCATTTTCCTCATTTAGAGAAATGCACTGAACGTTGTAGATAGATTCACAGAAATAGGCATGGGCCTTACAGGGACAGAAGTGTCCACTAACAAATCTGGCTGATATGAAGAAAACAGAGAGGTTCGGTTCCTTTTATATGCAGTACGATGAAGGTTCTGAATTACTGATATGTCGCTGGAATGACAATTCTGTTGTGACTTTGTGTCAAACTGTGACAGTGTACTGCCAGTGAGTAACGTACAAAGAAATTCCAGCTCTCAGAAAAAGAATGTGGCAATTTCTCAACCAGCAGCTATCACAAATTACAATATAAATATGGGTGGAACTGATCGCATGGATCAAAATGTGAGTACCTATCGAAAAAATATACGTCCCAAAATGTGATGGTGGTCTTTTTTTGTGGGGGTTAGGTGTCAGTGTGCAAAACACATCGCTTCTCTATAGACAGCCATATGGAAGACATGGATCTTGTGTCATTTCGTAGAAGTATCGCAATGGGCTATCAGAGACAATATGGAACACCGAAGTCAAGACCTAGTCTGTCAGCAGCAGAGTAGCACCAAGTGTTCGATTTGATGAAAGGAGCCATATTATAGTCACTCAGCAAAAGAGAACAAGGTGTGCTGTTTGTAAATCTCAGACAACTAAACCATGTCTAAAATGTGACGTTGCTTTCCACGATAAGCGCTTCCAAGAATTTCTAACGATGTAAATAATATAAACTTTTCAAGGTGTTGCTTGCAAAGAATTTAATTTTCAAAAATAATGTCTCTAATGATGCAAAATGTTAATTTTTCATGTTGTTGCTTTCAATGTTAAATATTTCCAAGAATTTATTTATTTTTTTTTCAGAAGTAATGAGATAAAATGAAAACTTTTCATCTTGTTGATTCCAGTGTTAAATATTTTCAAGAATTTAATTTTCAGAAATAACATCTCAGATCATGTAAAATACATTCTGTGCATGGTAATAGAATAGGTTAGGTCAAAATATGTCGTCTTGTTTAATTATTAATTGCTATCCTACGTGCCCGGTGATGCGTTTTCGCAACACATCATATCTCAGGAACTAGAAATGCGATAACAAAAATTTCTGAAAATTCTACGTTCATAAATGCTAATGCACTCAGGAATTCAATTTTATTAAATTTGAAAACAAAAAATTATTCTGGGCATATATGGGTTAAGATACAAATTAGATTTACTTTAAATGTTATTTTAAGTTATCGTGCTTCATTTAATTTACGATGTTCCCTGTTATTATTATTATTATTATTATTATTATTATTATTATTATTATTATTAATTTAATTATTAGTATTATTATTAATTGTATTTTTTATTAATTGTGTTTATTATTGTCATTATTGAGTGTAATTAGTTACCACTGCCACCGGGTATATAGACCTACCCATTGCAGTGTGAATAAATACAAACATAATATTCGGAGTTATTATCAATGCAAGAGAAAATTTTACAGAATCCTAAGAAGATGTTCTTAAGTTTAAGACTTATAACCTACCTTAATTTCAAAACTTATTCGATAGGCACTATTTGAAGAGACGGTTTCGTGGGAGAAATAATTTTGTAGGAGACCACAACATGGGAAACAAGATGTTAAAAACAGCGATGATTATACAAGCCGGCAGAAAATGGTAGCAATTCGGAATGTGGAACACGCATTCACGTAAAATGCGTGATGAAGGCTTATATGTTTACAAAGTACACACAATAAAAATATTAACTTTTTTAGGGTATGTAAATCCGAGCTCCAGCTGGTCATATTTCAGCTCTACAGTCTATTAATCGACTTTCACATAAATAAACACCATTATATTAACAACAGGGTTTTACGCAAACATTATTTTGAACAAAATTGTAGCAATTTCAAGCTTCATGATTTTTTTTAATATTCCACATGTTTCGAAACATCAAATACTAGAAAGTCGTGCTCGTTAGTCTAGAGATGCTAACCACTATGCCCGATGATAGCGAGTTCACATCTGAACGAAGAAGTTGAATTTATCATTAAGAACAGTAATAATAATAATATTTTTATTTTATTTTATTTATTTAGAATACTAATGTGCAAAACAACAGCACAAGGCCAATTACTGTTTAGCACGATACAGAACAGAACAAAACAACAAATGATGATGAGCATGAATGATAGAAAATGGGAATGAGATGAAAATACAAACAATATAATAGTCTACATTAATCATAACAAAGTAAGATAGCACAAATAATTATTAAAATTAATACAGTGAAATAATTAAAATAATGGCAACGGAATAGAATGAATTACAAATGTATTAATGAAATCATATAAATGAGACTGGAATAATATAAGTAATATTGTAAAGATATGCAATTGACAAAAATAGAATACTAATACAAAAAATGCAATAAAATGAACAAGTATGGTACACATTACATAATAGAGATAACAACAAAATGAGTATAGATTACAATGCTTAGTTTAAGAATTAATACTAATATATTTTATGGAAAGAAGATGATTCATACAGAAGTATTACCAATATGTGTAGAAAGATAATGCAATTAATGTTAGCAAAGGCATTGCCATATTCTAATACTTCTATACATTGAATGGATCGAAATCGCCTACATGCAAGTTAGCATTTTTAATACATCTGGTGACCGGAGAGGAAGATTTGGAATTTCTAATATAGAAGAGTTTGTGATATCTCATGTCCTTCATAGGAATACGAAGGCTGACATTGTTTAAGAAAGATTGACAATTAATGTCACCTTTAAGGACCTTACTTAAGAATAAGTAATCGAGGTCATGACGTCTGGCATACAGGCTTCGACAATTAAAGTGCTCGCATGTTTTATCATAGCTATATCCAGAGTTATTAGGCAAAAATCTGTACGAACATAATGATATAAATTTCCTTTGTATATTTTCCAGTTTTGCCGAATCAGTACTTGAAATGGAGTTCCAAACTACAGATGCATATTCGAGTTTCAATCTCACTAATGCATAGTATAGTATTAAAAGAGAATCAGGTGTTGAAAAAGAATAAGTTATTGACCGAATTATTCCTAACATTCTTATTGCATAGTTATAAATATAATCTATGTGGTTGTGAAAATATAATTTATTGTCAATTAATACACCGAGGTCTCTAATACAGTATTTTCTGTTAATTAATACAGTTTTTAGAAGATAGTTATATTTCAGTGTAGATGTTTTCCTTGAAAATGATATTACATGAGTTATGGATTCATTAATCATCATCCCGTTATCAACTGACCAATTGGTAATTGAATTAATGTCATCCTGAAGAAATTGACAGTCAGCATTACTTTTGATTTTTCGAAAAAATTTAAGATCGTCAGCGAATAATAGATAGAACTTATTCTTTTGCAAATGTCGTAAATGAAGATTAAAAATAGAAGAGGTCCTAAAGTTGAGCCCTGGGGCACACCACAAATAATATTAAATGGATCGGAGATAGTATTCGAAATTCGTACACAAGATTATCTGTTGTGTGAATAATTTTCAAACCAGTTTATCTAGCTTACCGATAATCCTATATTATTTAATAATAATAATAATAATAATAATAATAATAATAATAATAATAATAATAATAATAATAATGACATAAAGAGCTACAAAGCAGGAAACAAGCATTTTTCTGTGTACAAAAAAGGTACAAATTAAGCAATAATCTAATCCGGACGGACGTGACGTGGTTTTAACCCAGAATCTCACAATTACTAGCATCATTACTGAACTGTTTAATTGTTTTGGCTCTAATTACAGGAATTATTGTCTACACTGTAAATGAATTTTATTAAAATCATATTACTGCATCGTTTACACGTTGTCCAGTGTAATGAACTGCACACATGGCCTTGCTCTGCAATACAACTTTCCATAATAATGACGGCCATAATTAAGGTCCACCAATCAATCAGCTGTTCAACTGGCGCCATAGTAAAATGACATTTTGCCATCATACGATTCAATATGGACGCCATTCTCTTCTATTTTATTCATAACAATCAAAGTAAATAAAGTAGTGCCGATTTTCTGTAGTTCTAAGGTAAAATGTGAAACGTCAATTCTTTGGCGAAAATGATAAAATATATCAACACTTCTGCTTTGAACTGTAAGTAGGAATATTATTCCCCAGTAACATCACGTGATTTTGCTAGTAGCACTTGGAGAGGCTCCTTACAGGTGCATCCATAGCAAGAACTTTATTATCTTGTCACTAATATGTTTAAATATTAATTTTAAAATTAAAAAAAAAAAAACATGTATTATATGCTCCCGGCATGAGAAAATGATGAAATATGCAGCGACATTGAAAATATGTAATTATATGCATTACTGGGTGTTCAGTTCAAAGTGTGTCATGGCTCGCTGTATGCAGTCATGTGGCTAGCCGATAAGCCTAGAGAATTCAATCTTCCTACACTTCCGCAGAGGTGTATTACTTATCTGCCAGAGAAGTTGCCTAGCAAGTACGGCGTTCATTCAGAAGAGTACTTACCGATACGTACGATAACGCCGGTAGTGGCAGGAATGTGAACTGTTTCGAAACATGTACTGAAGTGAGTTTTTTCTTTTTTTTTTCAAGTAGGCTATTTTACGACGCTTTATCAACATCTAAGGTTATTTAGCGTCTGAATGAGATGAAGGTGATAATGCCGGCGAAATGAGTCCGGGGTCCCACACCGAAAGTTACCTAGCATTTGCTCATATTGGGTTGAGGGAAAACCCCGGAAAAAACCTCAACCAGGTAACTTGCCCCGACCGGGATTCGAACCCTGGCCACCTGGTTTCGCGGCCAGACGCGCTGACCGTTACTCCACAGGTGTGGACGAGTTTTTTCTTACTGTCGGGCGGGATATGGGAAGAGGGTTAAGACGATTACTTACGTATTTGTTGACATTAACTTCGACGGTCGACATGGACACGGAGCATTTGATTTGTTTTGTGGAATGTTGCCGTACGCAACGGTGATAACAAATACCCAGCGCAAAACACAGTTCGAAAGAGGTTATGGTAGCACACAGACCGTACAGACTGCCATCTCTTGCTACGACGTTCAAGTTATACCCTATACGTTCTCAAGTTCAGATTGAACGCCTTGATTAATAGGCAACTTCTCTGACACAAAAGCTGAAACTCGCTTCAAATCGCTGACTCATCAACAGTGACGTCATGACACACTTTGAAATGAACACCCAGTATAAAACTTCACATAAAAAAATATATATCACTTCATAATAGTGATACTAATTACTTTTCAATAGTATTTCTATTTAATAGCATTAAACTTTTACATTTCTGTAAACAAAAGTTTATTATACATCTTGATTACACAACTTTTAACACTTTATCACTTCGGAAAAGGTATTATTTGTCTTTCTCGTGTTCAATTTTATATTACCTTGTTAACATGTTTCAGCCTGATATTGGCCATCTTCAGAATTTAACAATTTCAGAACACACACACACTATTTGACTCCACATTACACTACACAAACACACCCCCACAGGAAACACAAAAAAGCGCCAAGACCAGCAACAACCAGTTCTGAAGATTGCCAAAAGCAGGCTGAAACTTGTTAACAAGGTAATATAAAATAACTCTTCTCGGGTTCTAAGCCAGGTGAGTTGGAGATTAGCTTCCAAGCTTTCGACGGCTAGCTCTGCCATCTTCTTCAGGGACGAAGTGATGTGGGACCACGTCCCACATCCCAGTACTGGGACTTAGTTATCAAGGAAGCCATCGAAATCCAGCTAGATGGCAATAATTTCAACAGAGACGGGGGTCTACAGCTGAGTACAGCATGGAAACCTGCCATCAATACGCTTAGACCATCAGCACACGGCAGACAGTCGGGACCAGCAAGTAGCTCCTGATTGGCTACCGTGTCCACCAACCAGAATGCGCCTGGCGGTCGGGACTAGGAACTAGCTCCTGATTGGCCCGCAGCGGGAAGCCCTACTTTTGCATATACTCGTATACCGGCTAGACGTGGTCCGGCGCTAAGACAAATGTCGGGATGAGCCCTAAAAGAAATGGGCCACGGACCTGCACTCATATCCCCATTAATCTCCCTATTACTAAAATAATTAACTAATTACATCTCTCCCCCCTCTTCGTAATTGAGCCATCATATAGCCAAATGGCTTGTCTCAAAATTGAGACGATTCAACAAGGCTCAGGACAACAATCACCTCCTACATAATAGCCAAATTGGCTAGTCTCTTATATGAGACAACTCATCCTGCCTAAGGTATTCCGTGGTTTTCCTCAGGCGTAAGACAAATGTCGGGATGAGCCCTATAAGAAATGGGCCACGGACCTATATGCCCTTCCCCATATATATTCCACCTTTTTTATAAATGATGTATTCCCTAGTTCAGATAATATTAATAGTCTATTAAATATACGAGGTCACTCAATAAGTCGCAAATTGAAAGGACAGGGACCTCTCAAATTGCAGATTAGATTTCAAGGCGCTTCTTCCGACGGCCTTCACATGCTTTGTCATCGAACAACAGATGACGGCGTCTTGCCATCCTAACGGCAAACACCAGCCAACTCCTCCTCGCCCCGTTCCGTGATCAATTGATCAATCTCAGCCCCCCTCGCGTATGTGGTACCTAAGAGGTTACGTCCAATTTCGGCTTCCCCTTCAAAATTTTCTAGAGCTCCTTCAGGGGAGCAGCGTAACCCGGAGTGAGACTAGTGGCCAACAGGCTTGGAGCTCACATATTTAGTTTTGTACAGCCCCCAACCCCTTGCAAGGACGCGTTTTGCGTACCTTTTAAATTTTCCTCCCAATTCTCCTTCGATTTTTCGATTTTTTCGACGTGGTCCCACATCACTTCGTCCCTGAAGAAGATGGCAGAGCTAGCCGTCGAAAGCTTGGAAGCTAATCTCCAACTCACCTGGCTGAGAACCCGAGAAGAGTTATTCTACATCAAACGCCGGGAAAGCCTCAAGTCATACAAGGTAATATAAAATCTAACACAAGAAAGACAAATAATACGTCTTCCGAAAAGTTTATTCTTGAATACTAAGTAGATACCGCTTACCTTTACTTTTTCTTGGAGCTCTTGTGATATGGCCTTACAGTTTGACTGCAGTTTGTTTAAACGGCCTAAATTAAATTTTACAATTATTTTATTAGTTTCGGTGTTATTATAATTACCTTCTCCGATTTTTATTGGATGACAACATCCACCAACGCCTTTTCCGTTTCAACATTTTCCTCTTCAAAAACTCGCCGTTCAACATAAACCGCTGCGGCCCGCGTTACCTCTTCGTCACTGTCCGATTCATAAACTTTATCCACTTTTATTGAAAACTAGCCGTACCCGTGCGCTCCGCTGCACCCGTTAGAAATAAATATAAAGTAATTACATAATTAAAATAGGACATTTGGCCCAGGAAACATTCGTGTTTGATAGAAGGATAAATCGTTTATTATGTTACTTAATTTAAATTGTATTTAAAATATTAAAATGCGATCATTTTGATCCAGAGACCACTCATTTGGTGCAATGACAATCCCTTTAACATGTTTCTTAATTGTTATTACCAATTGTTTTTGGAAAAGCGAAAATTAACAGAAAAATTTTGGCTACAGATTTATTATTATGTTTATATTATATTATATTACGAAAAAGTGTATTGATAACGGATGTACTCGAATTAGAAAGTTTTTAATTTGTTGTGGGAGCTCTTGAATCTCAGGAGGAACAACTTTTACAACAGCGCAACATAATCTGCTTGGCTCATTACCCAATTTTTTTGCATTGCATTTATTGCATATATATTTTATGTATTTTAACACGATTCAATTGAGCATACTTAAAATTTGAATTATAAAATAATGGATTGCTAAGCTAACGTACTATTACTGCATACTAAATCAATACACTCTCGTTGTTCGTTAATTCTCCGAGATAAAAATGAATATGTTCATAAACATTATTATAAGAAATACAGGAAATGAATATACAGAATAACCTATCAAGTTTTCTGTGCATAAGAAGCTATTTTAATCTTACCTGTCCTCAATTCACTCAGAAGCCACTGTAATAACATTATAGCATTATTTCCATCCAGAGAAACTACACTTTCCAATGGTGAAATAATAATTAATTATACAAATCGGTTAATTTGGCTTCCGATATTGCTTCATACAAACACAGAAACATTTTCTGTAGGCTATGATTCATAGCTTTCGATTGTTGTTGACCAAGGCCCCTTATAGACGAAGTCATTTGTTTATTTCATTACACGGCCTTAGATGGCAGTTATTTTAATTTTAAAATTCATTTATCTCATTAAATATCAGTCCTATCAAAATTTTTCAAAGAATAAAACTTATCGGAAATGATTTTTAAATATATTTTTGTTATGTAACATTTTTCATAAAAATCAATAATAAGCGAGATATTTCGATTTATTTAATTCAGGCCCCCTTATAACCCCCTTTTAAATAATATATTTTGAATGCCATATAGTCTATAATCTAAGTTACAACGAACTTAATTTATATTCCAATTTTCATCGAAATCCGTTCAGCCATTATCGCGTGAAAAGGTAACAAACATACAGACAGACAGACATACAAACAAAAATTCCAAAAAAGCGATTTTCGGTTTCAGGGTGGTTAATTATATATGTTAGGACCAATAATTTTTGGAAAATCGAAAATTACCAGAAAAATTTCGGCTACAGATTTATTATTAGTATAGATTATTTGCATTAACCAAGAAAATTAAAGATTAAAAAAACAAAGAAACAAATTAAATCGAAGAAGAACGTCTGGCAACGGTGTATTGACGAAAAGTGGCCCACTCGAGATTTGCCAAGCCACGTGCCGTGGGAACAAGGCTTTAAGAGAGACAGAAATCGAGGTACTTGGAAGCATTTGCTGTTACTGAATTGCTAACGCTATAAAATCTGTGTTTTCGGCATCTGTAACTTAAAAACGAAAGGGACAGCACATCGCCAAGTACGACTTACTGGATTGATAACGATACAGGTATAAGC
>NC_091120.1:11960707-12080707 GCF_040183065.1 Periplaneta americana
TTTGAATTTATAATTTTTGCTGCATTTTTAATTTGTATATTTCTTATTTTTTGATGTTCTTTTCTCAATTTATTGACTTCTTTATCTCTTCTTTTCTTTTTTTGGTGTTTTCATTCCAACTACTTTCTTCATTTGTCTATTTCTTCTTTCCTTTTTGAATTTATAATTTTTGCTGCATTTTTAATTTGTATATTTCTTATTTTTTGATGTTATTTTCTCAATTTATTGACTTCTTTATCTCTTCTTTCCTTTTTTTGGTGTTTTCATTCCAACTACTTTCTTCATTTGTCTATTTCTTCTTTCCTTTTTGAATTTATAATTTTTGCTGCATTTTTAATTTGTATATTTCTTATTTTTTGATGTTATTTTCTCAATTTATTGACTTCTTTATCTCTTCTTTCCTTTTTTTGGTGTTTTCATTCCAACTACTTTCTTCATTTGTCTATTTCTTCTTTCCTTTTTGAATTTATAATTTTTGCTGCATTTTTAATTTGTATATTTCTTATTTTTTGATGTTCTTTTCTCAATTTATTGACTTCTTTATCTCTTCTTTTCTTTTTTTGGTGTTTTCATTCCAACTACTTTCTTCATTTGTCTATTTCTTCTTTCCTTTTTGAATTTATAATTTTTGCAGCATTTTTAATTTCTATACTTCGTTTCTCTTTTTGGTGTTCTTTTCTCAATTTATTGTTTTCTTTATTTCTTCTTTTTTTGTGTTTCCATTCCATCTACTTTCTTGATTTGTCTATATCTTCTTTCCTTTTTGAATTTATAATTTTTTCTGCATTTTTAATTTCTATATTTCTACTTTTTTGGTGTTCTTTTCTCAATTTATTGATTTATTTATTTCTTTTTTGGTGTTTCCATCTACTTTCTTCATTTGTCTATTTCTTCTTTCCTTTTTGAATTTATAATTATTGCTGCATTTTTAATTTATATATTTCTTCTTTTTTGCGTAATTTTCTCAATTTATTCATTTCTTTATTTCTTCTTTTTTTTAGTGTTTCTATTCCATCTACTTTCTTCATTTGTCTATTTCTTCTTTCCTTTTTGAATTTATAATTTTTGCTGCCTTTTTAATTTATATATTTATTTTTTCTTTTTGGTGCTCTTTTCTCAATTTGTTGTTTTCTTTATTTCTTATTTTCTTTTTTGGTGTTTCCATTCCATCTACTTTCTTGATTTGTCTATTTATTCTTTCCTTTTTGAATTTATAAGTTTTGCTGCATTTTTAATTTATATATTTCTTCTTTTTTGGTGTAATTTTCTCAATTTATTCATTTCTTTATTTCTTCTTTTCTTTTTTGGTGTTTCCATTCCATCTACTTTCTTCATTTGTCTATTTCTTCTTTCCTTTTTGAATTTATAATTTTTGCTGCATTTTTAATTTCTATATTTCTTTTTTCCTCTTGGTGTTCTTTTCTCAATTTATTGTTTTCTTTATTTCTTCCTTTCCTTTTTTGGTGTTTCCATTCCATATATATTCTTAATTGCTCTATTTCTTTTCTTTTTTAATTTATATTTTTTTTCTGCATTTTATTATTTCCCTATTTCCTCTTTTTATGTTTTTTTCCTCAATTTATGGATTTATTTATTTCTGCTTTCTTTTTTTGTTGGTGTGTTCGGTGTCTCTAGATTTCTGGATTGCTCTATTTCTTCTTTTCTATTCTCATTTTCGCATTATCCCTATGTTTCGAATTTAATTATTTCTTTTATTTTTACTTTCTTTTTCCATTTTTTCATTTTTTTATTTAGGGGAAGTTTGAAAGACGTGTTTCGCACGAATTCGCGCATATTAAAGAAACTACAGGTTATAGTATGCTAAGCATGAAATAATAAGAATTTCTGTTAATGAGCTTGGACAAGGATTCTATAGGCCTATTATGTACTGTATGATTCACATGGACGGTACAATATGTCTGAAATGGAACAAATACTTCCCGCTACCAAAACCGTAAACAGTGAGATCTCTCTCCCACACATATAAAATGTGGCATGCATAATGAAGATTTCCTTGGAGATTCTAGCTCCAGGCATTCTGAGAGGTATGCATGTGCGTGTGTACGGCATGCAACCTGGAGACTCTTCACAAAGAAAAGATGACGTAGACAGTCTTAACCAATATGCGTCACTTTGCGTCTCCATTTCTGTGTTACGACAGTGAGTGACAATTTTACATCTTATTTTAGTAGTTCGCACTTTTTGTTTCGAATTAATCTTCATATGCGTCAGAAAAGTGCAATGAAGTTTCGTAAACGTGTGGTGTTACACAAGGGCAAGGAATGCCATATAAAGTGTACGATCAATTCCTGACTCAATTTTGTGGCGTCAAGTGCAGTGCGTGTTTCTCTAGTACCAACGATGCAATATGTTAGGAGAAAATCCACAAACTATTAGGGAAAACACGGGAATTTTACTTGAAGCAAGTAAAGAGATAGGTTTGGAAGCAAATCCCGAAAAGACAAAGTATATGATTACGTCTCGTGACCAGAATATTGTACGAAATGGAAATATAAAAATTGGAAATTTATCCTTTGAAGAGGTGGAAAAATTCAAATGTCTTGGAGCAACAGTAACAAATATAAATGACAGTCTGGAAGAAATAAACGCACAATAAATATGCGAAATGCCTGTTATTATTCGGTTGAGAAGCTTTTGCCATCCAGTCTGCTCTAAGAAATTCTGAAAGTTAGAATTTATAAAACAGTTATATTACTGGTTCTTCTATACGGTTGTGAAACTTGGACTCTCACTTTGAGAGTGGAACAGAGATTAAAGGTGTTTGAGAATAAGGTACTTTGCAAAATATTAGGGACTAAGAGGGATGAAGTTACAGGAGAATGGAGAAAGTTACACAACACAGAACTGCACGCATTGTATTCTTCACCTGACATAATTACTTACAAATGGCTTTTAAGGGACCCGGAGGTTCATTGCCGCCCTCACATAAGCCCGCCATCGGTCCCTATCATGTGCAAGATTAATCCAGTCTCTGTCATCATATTCCACCTCCCTCAAATCCATTTTAATATTATCCTCCCATCTACATCTCGGCCTCCCCAAAGGTCTTTTTCCCTCCGGCCTCCCAACTAACACTATATACATTTCTGGATTCGCCCATACGTGCTACATGCCCTGCCCATCTCAAACGTCTGGATTTAATGTTCCTAATTATGCCAGGTGAAGAATACAATGCGTGCAGTTCTGCGTTGTGTAACTTTCTCCATTCTCCTGTAACTTCATCCCTTTTAGCCCGAAATATTTTCCTAAGCACCTTATTCTCAAATACGCTTAATCTCTGTTCTTCTCTCAAAGTGAGAGTCCAAGTTTCACAACCATACAGAACAACAGGTAATGTAACTGTTTTATAAATTCTAACTTTCAGATTTTTTGACACCAGACTACTAGACAAAAATTTCTCAACCGAATAATAATAGGCATTTCCCATATTTATTCTGTGTTTAATGTCCTCCTGAGTGTCATTTATAACTTATTTGTTACTGTTGCGTCAAGATATTTTAATTTTTCCAGATCTTCGAAGGATAAATCTTTAACATTAAATCCAGACGTTTGAGATGGGCAGGGCATGTAGCACGTATAAGCGAATCCAGAAATGCCTATATAGAGTGTTAGTTGCAAGACCTGAGGAAAAAAGACCTTTGTGAAGGATGAGACGTAGATGGGAGGATAATATTAAAATGGATTTGAGGGAGATGGGATATGATGATAGAGACTGGATTAATCTTGCACAGGATAGGGACCGATGGCGAGCTTATGTGAGGGCGGCAATGAACCTGCGGGTTCCTTAAAAGTCATAAGTGAGTGAGTGACTAAGTAAGTAAAGTGATTACTGATTTTTTTACGTAAGTAATATTTTAAATGCTCACTTCACGCACTGATAACAGTGGGTAAAATGCAACTTTACGCACTATTCTAGAAAAAGACTTTTAACCCAATTCCCGCACGAACAATGGCAGGAAGATATATATGCTGCTGTTATTCGGACTGGAATGAAAGTTGTATTGTTTATGGTAACTTTTAATCCCATATGCCGTAATCATTTAATACCATCAGTAGCAGTGATTGTCTCGCTAGGCAACGGGGGTCCGCTCTTTTCATCAGCGGGTTTCCAGCGGTACAAATAACAAAAGAAATCGATATAATGAAATTAATTAGCTGTTCTGTGTGTTAACTAACGCAGCACAATTACAATAGAAAACGTTTACATAGCTAACGTAATTATTCATATAGGCTACAGGAGTCAGTCGAAGCACAAACAGTGGTCCGGCGAGGTGATTGTTTTCATTATAACCATTTATTGAAAATAAAAACAAAAAGCTCTTCAGACAGAAACAGTAATAAATCATAACAAATTAAAAGAGATTCAACATAATTGCTCCGCAGGTTTCTTTTCGGGCTTAGAAGCAGAAAGCATGAAAGGGGATCCGAGCTTGTGAATTCATCAGTCCAGGAGTTAATGACACAGACCGTGTCTCTCTTTGTTCTTGCGCTGGATCCTCTTGTAGTCTGTTTTATTTGCATTCACCTTTTTGTAACGCTGTTTTTCCTGATGGAGAGATTCATGCTGCCAACTCCATTATTTATGATACTTCCCCTCCCTCCCCCCGAACTTTTTTCAAGCATGTGTATGATGACAAAAATGTTTGATGTTCTTTGGAGGTAATGTTACGCCTTTTTTTTTTTAAACAATGGGCTTTGTAATTAGAGACAAATTCATTATACCTTTTCTATCACCAAATTAAAGTTCATAGGCGTAGGTGACTCACAAAGGTGCGTGGGGACGTTGCACAACTTGGTTGCTGTGATCTCCCGACTGTAGGCCCCACAAATCTGTCACGTCCATAATTTTAATGCGACTTTTAAATCAGCCCTTTGCCCTTACACGTCTAGTCGTAGTAATATAAAGCTGATTATTAGAACTTTTCTTTCATTTCCTTTATTGTATTCCATAGATCTCACATCAGTATTGTGGCTTTAAGACAGTGGTGGGCAAAATGAACGCAACCCACAAGACAGGATTTAAATGGCAACTACATACTGTACTGTGGCAGGGGTTGCACTCTACAGTGCAGTGACGGATTTACAGACAGTTGCGCCACTACACTCCTACCTAGCATATGTAATTAGAATAGTCAATTCACGTGATATTTAATTAATCATTTTTCAAAGCAATTTCTTCGAAACTGGGATTGATATCTGTGCATGCTATTTTCAGTTGCGCAAGGAGATGAGCATCGCTTAAGAGGGATCTGTGGCTGGATGTTATAAATTTCATTTAGAAAACAGCTGTTTGCACTGGTAGGTTGATGAATACATACCGTCATTTCCCGTAACTATGGTAAACGATACAATCATTCAAAGATCATTGTAGAAGTAACGTAGACCGTTCGTAGATAGCTGCAGTGACTTGAATTCAAACTACAGTACAGCAAGAATATAGATAAACGAGGTACTACGTTATGGAGTACAAAATTTGAATAGTTGTAATGTGGACAATAGTTATGTTCCAGGACCATGGCAGTGGATATGTAGTACTGGACATCTTTTAAAAAAATTTAGCCCCCAATAGACCTTCACATACTGCTTTCAAGAAGCCATCATTCTGCAAATCCAGTACCTCTAACTCCAATTCTGGGATAACATTTTCAATTTAAACATAAAAAGGAGTGGCAAAAATATTGAAATCTTTCTCCATCCTTTCAAAATCACTGAATCTATGTTCTTTGAACTTGTATAACAGGTGATCTATTTTAAGAATGTACATATTTAAGTTCGCGTCCTAGATATTTGTAACTGATCCTAAACATGAGTAACGAAAGAACCGTCTTTCTTGTAAGTGTGATATCATCTCGATTCATATGATTCTGCGAAAGACATTGTATCACTACACACTGCTCACTGTTCAAAACATACAGAGGTGAGCCTGCCTGGAGAGAAATAAAAAATAGGTTGCAGCAGCCAAATTACTCTTCAAGGAACGACCATTCTTATAAATTGAGGGATAGAAGACAGAGGACGGACACTGGAAAGTTTTCTTTTCGCAATCGTACTATCAGGGACTGGAATGCTTTACCTGCAGACTTACTAAAGGCTTTACCAACAACCAAAAATGTATTTAAAAATAGGCTTAAGGACTTTACTAATAGACGATAATTATACACATTATTTAAAGGGTGTAATTGATATTTTGTTATTGAAGTGTTCTATCAGTGAAGAATTATGTTGTGTCAGTGAAGTGTGTTGAGTAAGTGAAACGTGTTCCTGTCAGTGAAGCTTTATAGTTTATAGTGGCAGTGCAAAATATTTGAACAGTGAAATGTTTTTGAAGTGTTAGTGAAATCAGGATAGAATCAGTGAAATGTGTCGTAGTTCCAGTGCAGTGAGTGAGTTGACAGCGAAATGAGTTGTAGTGTTGAAAGGTACTTGTGCAGATATGAACGTATCATACTCGTGGGTTTTAGTTCGAACATAGGTTTAAGGTACAAATTAGATTTACTTTAAATGTTATTTTAACTGATCGTGCTTCATTTAATTTAGGATGTTCCCTGTTATTATTATTAATTATTGTTAGTATTAATTATTAGTATTATTATTAATTGTATTTTTATTAATTGTGTTTATTATTGTCTTTATTGAGTGTAATTAGTTACCATTGCCACCGGGTATATACCCATTGCAGTGTGAATAAATACACACATACATACATCACTAATGAAGCTCCGAAGTAGAGCTTTCCAGTACAATCCGCCACGTACACGCGCAGTATTTTCATGGAGTGGGGGAAGGGGAAGGTAGGGGGTAAGTTTGATACTTCGCTGATGTCTGACGTCACTGCGGCAATGCCGCAGGAATGCCCAGCATTGCTTCAAGATGTGAAGCTAGTCAAAATATACACATAAATGTAAAATACATAGTAAACGGATTATTTCAATTAAGATTCAGTTGTACGATCGCGGAATAAATCTCACTTGACGATATGTGTGAGGAAGAACAAATTGTTTGTGTGCATCTGAGGTCTGATTAATGTAATACGTATGTAGTAGAGGTGAACAACGATCGAGAAAGCAAGACTAACAGCGCCCGCAAAGCCGAAAACCCGCACGACAATGTTGACTACATCGCGTCGTTGACGTAAAGACTGCTTGTGAGTGTTTCGAGACGTCGAGATTGATCACTCCCGAAGTCCCGAACGCGGCAAGGAGCCTTGAATCACCACAGTTGTTTATACCTGACTGAACATTTATCTACTTTGGCAACTGTTATATATGTATAAACAATCAAGTAGTGTATTTGAAACATCATTTCTACCTTTCAGTGTATAATAATCCTTCCCAAGTCTTTATTTAATTACTAGGCCCTTATTAAAAGGCTAGGAATTTTCTTTTCATATATTTGAGATCAAGTGTGCAATCTCAAGTAAAAATATATTAACGTTATGTTTTATGTTTCTTAGAAATGCAAATTTATTTGAGAATTCTTTTTTTTTTTTTCTATTTATATATAGCCATTCGTTGCCAAACTTTCAGAACGGCCCCAAGGTTCACTCAGCCTTCTATAAAATTGAGTACCGGGTCTTTCCCGGGGGTAAAAGGCGGTCAGAGCGTGGTGCCGACCACACCACCTCATTCTAGTGCCGAGGTCATGGAAAGCATGAGGCTCTACCTCCATGCCCCCCAAGTGCCTTCATGGCATGTTACGGGGATACCTTTACCTTTTTTATATAGCCATAGGTAATATCATATAATGGAACCAGAACATTTTGCTAACCAAGATACTGTTCTGTTTTGTCTTTTTGTCTCATTTAAACATTTATAATGTTATTTATTTCAGTGATATATGTTATTTAAAGTTACGAAATCTTTCCACGTCGACCAAATGCTATTTCGAGAATGATGAGCGAGACTCGAAGCGTACGAGAATGACGAGACGAGACTCGAAAGACAAATGCAGCGAACACAGCGAGCGAGAGCGGCTGTTAGTTTTGTTCATCTCTAGTCGGCGATGTAAGCAATGGAAGGGGAAAGAAACTGGCCATCCTACCCCATTATCTCCTGGTCTAGTTGCCTCATAAATAGTGCCATGTTGGTACCACTTGTGAGGTTCAGACCTGTCCTTGGACAGTTGACTGAAGAACAACAGGTAACTTGTTCCAACCAGGATTCGACCACGGGTCCGCTCGTTTCGCGGTCACACATGCTCCACATTGCTCCACAACGGTGAGCAACATTTATTTGAACTAGGTACTTTCACTTAACGAATTCGTTTGTATTCGTGTAAAGGAGTGGAAATGAAGTTTTGTTTCCATGCGAATATACAAGATATATTCTAGAAATGGATGTGCAAAAAAAAAAATAAATAAATAAAGTGCTAGCGTTTGATGAGTTTTATTTGCACAGAAGAATATTAGCAATTCGGTAACAAGTTTAATTTTCATTTACCTCAAAACTCATTTTTATGACTTTACCCAAACATCAACCATTATTATCGAGAGAATGAAACCTGTCTTATGTGTGTCTGTCTTTCACGAATATGTTAATGAATAATTTATAACGTACAGAACTAGATTATACAAGTATTATAACATAAGATAGTTAATACATATGCTAGCACGTAGAGTTACTATTACTATTATTATTATTATTATTATTATTATTATTATTATTATTATTATTACATGCATTATATTATATTATCGAATATGCATCTGTAGTTTGGAACTCGATTACAACTACGGACTCGGCTAAATTAGAAAATATACAAAGAAAATGTATATCCTTATGTTCATTCAGATTTCTGTCCATTAATTCCGGGTATAGTTATGAGAGAAAATGTGAATATTTTAATTGTCAAAATCTATATGCTAGACGCCATGAGCTAGATTATCTGTTCTTTTGTAAAGTCCTCAAAGGTGATATATCCTGTGACTCTTTCTTAAACAATATTACCTTACGTATTCCAACAAAAGATATGAGAGCCCACAAACTTTTCTATATTAGAAATTCGAAATTTCTTTCACCAGTCTCCAGATGCATTAAAAATGCCAACATGCATGGCTGCGAATTCGATCCCTTCAATGTATAGACTTAGTTTGCTTTTGGCAACGATTTATCATTTATGTATTATTTTAGGCATTATACTCAATTAACATTGTCTCATAGTATTCTTAGTTATCCATTCATCGTCATTATTGTAATTAATTGTAATTATATTTATGTGTAATAATTATTTTTGTTTTATGTTTTTTGTTATATTTGTGCTGAACTGTAATTGGCCACTGGCTGTTGTACAGCACATTAAATAAATAAATAAAAAAAAATAAAAATTATTATTATTAAACTCCAAGATAACAGAGAAGGTTTTGCATTAAACGGGTTACATCAGCTCCTTCTTTTGCGGATGACGTGACTATATTAGGAGAAAATCCACAAACTATCAGGAAAACACGGGAATTTAATTGAACCAAGTAAAGAGACAGGTTTGAAAGTAAATCCCGAAAAGACACAGTATATGATTATGTCTCGTGACCAGAATATTGTAAGAAATGGAAATATAAAAATTGTAAATTTATCCTTTGAAGAGGAGGAAAATTTCAAATATCTTGGAGTAACAGTAACAATATTAATAAAAATGACACTTGGGAAGAAATTAAACGCAGAATAAATATGGGAAAATGCGTTTTATTATTCGGTTGATAAGATTTTATCATCCAGTCTGCTCTCAAAAAAGCTGAAATTTAGAGTTTATAAAACAATTATATTACCGCTTCTTCTATATGGTTGTGAAACTTGGACTCTCACTTTGAGAGACGAACAGAGGTTAAGAGTATTAGAGAATAAGATGCTTAGGAAAATATTTGGAGGTAAGAGGGATGAAGTTACAGGAGAATAGAGAATGTTATACAACGCAGAACTGCATGCATTTTATTCTTCACCTGGCATAATTAGGAACATTAAATCCAGACCTTTGAGATAGACAGGGCATGTAGCACGTATGGGCGAATCCAGAAATGCATATAATGAGTTAGTTGAGAGGCCGGAGGAAATAAGACCTTTGTGGAGGCCGAGACGTAAATGGGAGAATAATATTAAAATGTATTTGAGGGAGGTGGGATATGAATATAGAGACTGGATTAACCTTGCTCAGGATAGGGGCCGATGGTGGGCTTATGTGAGGGCGGCAATGAACCTCCGGGTTCCTTAAAAGCCATAAGTATTGTTATTATTATTATTATTATTATTATTATTATTATTATTATCATATTAAAGTGTTTGATTAATACTGAAATATGTTAAAAAGGAAGTGCATTATATTTTTCTTCTATTTGTGTTTATTGGATTTGTGTTACTTCATCAGTCATCATTTGTTTGTATTTATTTCTACGAATTATGCTACCTAATTACTTTAATTTATCAATAATATTACTCTTCACCAAAGAGAACATGGTTGTATTGAAGGCTATTAATGTTATAAAATAAATAAACATTATGTACTTCAGTTCAAGATTCCACGTTTTATTGATTATTTTACCCACTTTCCGTATTAGTAAATAATTCTGTGTGTTATTTTTTAAGTGCTTTAGGCCTTTCATATAAAATAACTCCGCAAATAGTTGTAATCACGCAAATAAAATTTGCAACCGCCATTTTGCAATGAAGAGAAGCACTTTTTTTCTCGTCAATTGGCAAAGCGAAACCGCTTTACTACAACCCTTATAAAACACTCAATGTATCTAAATTTTTATATCTGCCGCCACAGATTTGTACTCGGTATTGCACTCGGATCAACCGAGTAATGACGTCACAGTAACTTCACCGAACCGAACCGCTCCGTCCCCAGCCCTACTAGCACGGTCATCACGCAATATCACGGCTGAGGGTGGGTGTCGTTATTGAGGTCCCACGTTGGACGCCATTTGAGGGTGAGTGGTTATTGTGACCACACGTTGGGCGCCATTAGAGGGTGGGTGCGTCTCGGTGTTGCGTGAGATTCACTCAGGGTAGCCGAGGTATTGTTGTGGTATAGGATGATGTCGGGAATAATACCAAGCCGGCTACTTATATAAAAGGCAGTGTAAACTCCAAAACTATAAGTTTATTGTCGTATTCACTTGGTAAACCCTAGAGTATGTATTTCCGGCTGACTTATAATTCAATCGTTGGTCGCAATTCTGTATCGACTCTGTTGCAGCTCTGAATAAGCTCTGTCCGATACTATAAATTCAATACTCTGTCCCGTACACTACGATCGAAGCTCCTAAACGTTGGCGAGTAGTCTCGCCGATGACAAAGTTCAATCTATCGAGTCTTCGCCTGAAGAAAGACTATTAAGTTGGGCCGCCGACACCAAAAAAAACTCAGTGTGTCGTGCCGTCGACACGAAAAGAAGTCGTCGTCCTGTCGACACAAAACGAAGTAGTTATTGTGCCCTGTATGTAGGGCCGCCGACACGATGAGAAGTTGTGATCGTGCCCTGTATGTAGGGCCGCCGACATGATGAGATCTTGTGAAGTTGTTTTTGTGTCGACACGAAGCGAAATAGTAGTCCCTGTCGACACCAAACGAAGCAGTTATTGTGCCCTGTATGTAGGGCCGCCGACACGATGTGAAGTTGTTTTGATGAACTCCGCTCCCCGTCACCCTTATTTATAAAAACCTATCCTACGCTAAAACTAACTATCCTATTGGCTAACAACTACGTCACTTAACCGGCCTAAAATCTATTCCCTATTGGTCCAAAGTGACCTCATAAGCTGGACCAAGATCTCTTCTTATTGGGCGCGAAATATGTCATCTCTAAATTTAGACTTTGGATTTCCCATAACCTCAAATTAGTTTGTATATCTCACAAGAATACCCGTTCTTTGGAAAACCCAAGCTTGGCAGTATCTTTCCCACGGGTCTAGTCCGACTTCGGCTTTTATGCTTCATCGAGTCTATACGAAACCCCGCTCAAGGTGGCCCTAAATCTGTCCGATGCTGACAAGTGACGAAACACCTGTGTGGGGAAGCTAATTCTAACGAAGTCGCCAGAACATCCCCGCGAATACATGTAATAGAAATATGGAGATATCACTTCGCTAATAAATCGGTCTCTCCCTCTCCTAATTACTGCTTCACGGCCTACTGTATTATTAAGGAAACAATGCAAATGTTTAACATCTGAACATCAGGTGCGACCAGATATTAAACAAATGCGCATCAGGTTCGACAAGATTGCAGTTAACAGTTGGATTTGATTCGTTAAAACTCAATAGATCCTTACATTCCACTGATGCCTGATCATGACAAAAGAACTGCGAAACGTATGATGTGAAAATATATGTGAACGAAAGTCATTTTATTAAGTTTACTCTTTTGTTTGTCTTTCATTTTTACACGTACTATTGTAAGAAACAGCAGTTTATACGTATTGATAGACGTGATCTTCTATGCTTTAGGTGGAAAGAGTCTTCTGTAACATTTGTGTCGTATAACACGACAAAACGCTGCAGTCTGCTTAATTGATATGACTTTTTTTTTTCCGTTCTGTAAAAACATCAGCAAGACTGTTATATTTTCTGCATAAGAGAAGAGACTGTATAAAACCATTCAACTGAGAACTTTAAACGTTTTCTTCAGCCTCGCTTTATATCGTTCCTTCCCTTAATTTCCAGCCTTGCTATTTTCCACACAGTTCGTCGAGCTACGTTATTTCCTGTGCGAATATAAAACTAAAACAGTATTAGCGGAGTCGTTAAAACACATCAGGACAATAATGGAGTGAGGAAGAAGAAGGCATTAAATCGTACACAACTCCGGAGCGATTCTGGGAGTGGGAGTTGCATAATGAAAGATTCTCTGTTTCTTCTCTCCGTTTGAAAATAAAGACATAGCAGTTACAACTTCTTATGTAAGTTTTCACTCGCATTTTAAAAAATATTATCACATAAAATATTGCAAAATATTACATATTTAAATTAGAGTTGTGGCTGGACTAAACATTTTGCTCCGTTAACAGGATTAATGGACTTGTTAATCGAATTTTAATCGATTTTAAATAGTATTTGTACGTTTGAACTAACGCCTCCACGCATCCGATGGGTGCTTATACTGGCTGCTTATAAGACATTTTAACAATTTTTTACTGAAATAGAGTATTTCCAAATTCCAACGGTAGGTGCAGCACCAACCAGCTCATCTGTGTGTCTGTTTCAAACTATACAAAAAAATCGTTGTTCTAGTTACTTTGTACTAGTATGACATACTGAAGTGTGTTACGGACAATAATCATCAGAAACTCTTGTAGATAAATTCGTGAAACCTTTACTTAGATGGATTGGGAGATGCGGTTCTGTGGCATGGCCAGCACTATCTCCTGACTTTAATCCTTGGGATTTCTATTCTTGGGGACGGTTAGAAAACATCGTTTATCAAAACTGTCCCACAATAAGAGATGACATAAAACAGCAAATCCGGAAGACCTGCCAGCCACTTGACCACGCCGAAGTGTTACGAGTCGCTGACAGTGTTAGAAGAAGAGTACGGGTGTGTGCTGCTCAGAACGGCAGACAGTTTGAACATTTATAAAAATTAATGGAATTGTCCAGTCTTTCAATAAAATGTCAACATTGATTGTCTTGTTTACATTTTCGTCTTTTAACATTTCTCAATATTGATGGCATTATGTTTTTGTACGTTTTCTCATTGAAAGAGTAGGAATTGGTAAAAACGTTGCCTCTGAAAGTTGTTTGTTTTCAAGAGCTCTATCAAATGGTACCATATTTGACCCATACTCCCATTTGAAGTTTTAAAGTGATACACCACTGACCCTACTTCCTGTTAGAGCTGATTGATGAAATCAAGCTCAAGTGAAAGTTCACATGTGGTTTAGTGATAAACATTTTTTTCTCGAAAATTTTAATGCACTAGATTCCGAAATAAATTACTTACGTGTGGTCCGAATCACTCATTGCCTTTTCGTACGTTTTCTCATTGAAAGAATAGGAATTAGTAAAAACGTTTCCTATGAAAGTTGTTTGCTTTGAAGAGCTCTATCAAATGGTACCATATTTGACCCATACTCCCATTTGAAATTTTAAAGTTATACGCCACTGACCCTACTTCCTGTTAGAGCTGATTGATGAAATCAGGCTCAAGTGAAAGTTCACATGTGGTTTAGTAATAAATATTTTTGTCTCGAAAATTTTAATGCACTAGATTCCGAAATAAATTACTTACGTGTGGTCCGAATCACTCATTGCCTTTTCGTACGTTTTCTCATTGAAAGAACAGGAATTAATAAAAACGTTTCCTATGAAAGTTGTTTGCTTTGAAGATCTCTATCAAATGGTACCCTATTTGACCCGACTCCCATTTGAAATTTTAAAGTGATACGCCACTGACCCTACTTCCTGTTAGAGCTGATTAATGAACTCAAGCACAAGTGAAAGTTCACATGTGGTTTAGTCAGAAATATTTTTTTTCTCGAAAATTTTAATGCACTAGTTTCCGAAATAAATTACTGTTACAGGTAGTCTGAATCACCCTGTATATTTTACTCCCTTTGATCTATAGTACTGAACCTTCATCTCATTTTTCACAAATTTACTACATTTTCCCTTTTTGCAGTAGACTCATTTGTGAAATTGTTTGCCATTTTTAAAATGCTGTCCTGCAACATTACTAGAAATGAATAATTTCGAGGGAAAAATTGTTCCGGGGCCGGGTATCGAACCCGGGACCTTTGGTTAAACGTACCAACGCTCTCCCACTGAGCTACCCGGGAACTCTAACCCACACCGATCCAATTTTTCCCTCTATATCCACAGACCTCAAAGTGGGCTGACAACCGTCAAGCAACCAACATTTGAGTGCACACTAACTCTGTGTGACTTTAAATTGTGGTTTTCTGTTACGTACAGTGACGTGTATTATGCAAATTAAGCTTTCAGGAATAACTCCCTGTAAAGTTAATTTGAATAATTTCGAGGGAAAAATTGTTCCGGGGCCGGGTTAAACGTACCAACACTCTCCCACTGAGCTACCCGGGAACTCTACCCGACACCGATCCAGAATACTAGAAATGGTCTGTAATTATGTTGCATCTAGTCCTTCATGTAAAACTCCGGTACCCGGAAGATGTTTTACATATTAAAACAAAGCAGCACAAGAGTTCTTCTAAACTATAAATATACTATGTCCGTGAATGTAGAGGAAGAATAGAAACAAACATATTTCATTTTTATCCATTTATGGACAGCTTTTAGGAATTATTGTGAACATACAGAAGTTGTACATTTTTATTTACATTTCCATGTAATTCCAGTAGGTAAAAATTCTGAATTTATTTGTATCCTGCAGCGTATATGCGTTGAGATAATGTCAATAAACGGTATAAACAACATTCGGATAAATCGATCTAATACAATGAATTTCAATACAAACAAAGCCGCTTCTTATAGCAGTTTATAGAAGGCAGAGTTGTGCAAATATTTGCTTATATTCATAAGGCTTAGGCCTACAGAAACAGTGGTTCTTTCAACACGATCTATAAATTAATGTGGAGTTCTGGAACAAATTGCGAAAGTTGATTTTCCTGGAGATCGCTTTTATTATGTGCGTTTGTACAAATGGGGTCAAGGTTTAGCGTACTGTTTCTCGAAATTCAAGAGTCCCAAGTTCGAATTCCGGCAAGTCTAACAAGGAGAAGATAAGGAAGATTCTTGAGGATTTCGGGAACTGCAAACATGGTAATTTAGTATTATTTAGTATTTATTTATTTAACCTGGTAGAAATAAGGCCGTCAAGCCTTCTCTGCCCTTCTACAAGGAGATCCCAACTATAATCATATGAAGAATAAAATTACATACAATTAGTGATAAATTTACAATTACAATTAGTATTAAATTTGCAATTACAATTACAATAAAAATCAAAGTACGAAAAGATTACCTGACTAATGAAAGCTAGATTTTATTTTTTATTGGGTTATTTTACGACGCTGTATCAACATCTGGGTTATTTAGCATCTGAATGAAATGAAGGTGATAATGCAGGTGAAATGAGTCCGGGTCCAGCACCGAAAGTTACCCAGCATTTGCTCCTATTGGGTTGAGGGAAAATCCCGGAAAAAACCTCAACCAGGTAACTTGCCCCGACCGGGATTCGAACCCGGGCCACCTGGTTTCGCGGCCAGACGCGCTGACCGTTACTCCACAGATGTGGACATGAAAGCTAGATAATTTATCAACAGTAATCTCACTAGAGGTTTTGAATTATCTAGAGAAAATCAAAACTCGAATGAGATTTAATTGACTATTACACGATTAGAAGAAAGTATATAAAGATTAGAAGTAACAAAGTACTCCAATACAATAAAATATTAACTGACTTACGAAAATACAACTGTCTTCAAATGTATTATTGTACCATCTCAACATTACGCTAGATGGCAGTAGTGTTTTATGTTTATGTTTTCTTGTTATCAGTTGTGCCAACTATGGAATCTTCATTGAACCCTGTGGACGGTTACTGGTCAAGAAGGCTTTGTTGATTCAATTTCATTTTTAAAAACAGTTGCATTCTACTTCCAGTAATCAACGTGACTTGACATGATTTTCAATAAATCTTAGTATTAAACAATCTCTGATACGTGACTATCCGTAATATCATATAGCAGAAGCTATAACAAACATAACCTAAATAATATAAACAAGTGTTAGAAGAGTTTTAATTAAGGACGATGAAATAAACAAGAAACGTTTTAATTAACGATGATGAAATAAAAAATAAACATGAATAATTTTAAAAGAAACAATTATTGAAAGTACAATTTTCAAATTTGAATGTTTTAATGGTTGGTGGTTCAGTCTATGTTATATTGGACGTGTGCGTAAAAGAAGTGAACTCGTTGATGTACAGGTTGTATCCCTCAACTTATTCAGGATTTCCGAATGGTGCTCTTCATATTATATGACCAGTGATCTTTATTAATTCTTGTTCTTGAATGCCAATGCGAGTCATATTTGAAAGTGCTGTGCATCAACTGGAGTGGTTTGTAATTTTCTGTTTTTTGACATCCAGACCAGTGTAGTTTGAAATGTTGGCAAACGAAGAAACAAATGCTAGGGTAGTGATAAAAATAAACAAATGCTAGGGACGCGATAAAACTAAACAAATACTAGGGACGTGATAAAATTGTGCGATAAGCAGCCATGATTTGTTGAAAGACGTCCTTTCGTACCGTTTTATTGGTCAAAAGTAGTGTGACGTAGTAAAAGTGTAGACTAATAGTCATAGAAAAACAAATAATATTTCATATTTACTGAATTACAAATTAAACCTAGAATAACAAAATTGTATAGGGATGAAATTACTGGATAGCCTATTGAAATACTTTGTGATAGATTAAGGAAACTATTTACAAGAAATCAATTACTGACCAAGTGCCTAGTAATGTTATAAGGAATTAAAGATAATGAAATGCAACCGAAGTCTACACTGAGGAAGAATCCGGTACAGTAAGTATATGTCTATTTTTTTACCGGGATTAGGTTGGTAATTAAAAAAAATAATATGGTACAATGGAGCATGAGATTGTGCTTCTCTCTGGTAAACGTACATACCACCCCAAAGATGAATTTTTCCTGAATCTGACAATTACATTCATTCATAGTTCTCTGCCCGAGGGAATGTCTTTCACTGCAAACCCGGCATTTTCCAATCTTTCCTATTTTCTACCTTCTTCTTAGTCTCCACATATGTGGAGTTCTAGAGCCGGTGCGTGATAATCGTTTCGCTTCAAGTACGCTTTACAGTAGTACTGTACTTTCTAATTCTGAGTAGGCCTATTTATAAATTACAGGTTTGAGCTGAGTTTTTAATTTCCCACTAATCGAAGACCTGACAGGGATCGAACCTGGTGCGACTTCGTGACAGGCCGGAGGTCTGACCGCTCAGCCATCACAGAGATTCTCGTCGACCTACAGTCCACAGACCTGGGAGCCTTCCTCCCTTAAATCATCTCTCTGTCTGTCTGTCTGTCTGTCTGTCTGTCTACCTACCGATCTATCTATCTATCTATCTATCTGTCTGTCTGTCTGTCTGTCTGTCTGCCTGCCTGCCTGCCTGCCTGCCTGCCTGCCTGCCTGCCTGCCTGCCTACCTACCTACCTACCTACCTACCTACCTACCTACCTACCTACCTACCTACCTACCTACCTACCTACCTACCTACCTACCTACCTACCTACCTACCTACCTACCTACCTACCTACCTACCTACCTACCTACCTACCTATCTATCTATCTATCTATCTATCTATCTATCTATCTATCTATCTATCTATCTATCTATCTATCTATCTATCTATCTATCTATCTATCTATTATATATATAATTTGAACTGGTAATGGAAATTACGGGAAAACGGCTGGACGGATTTTAATAAATAACCCCTCATTTTGAATCTTGGAACTCAACGTTTTTCGGAAAAATAGTAGTTTTCAGTGAAATGTCAATTTTTAAACATAATTTTCCTATTTCCCAAAATCCATCTGTCGTCAGTTTTGAGAACTAGCTAATAGCATTCACGGCCGACTTGATATAACCTTCGCTTTTTTGTAAAGGAGAAGCGAATCGAGCATCAAGTCGGCCGTGTTGTATTTCAGAATAAAACAAAACACATACTGCACTAAACGATATTACACGAAGGCCATGATCTGCAAGAATGCTGATATATTTAGAGCTCAAATTAAATTGGTTATTAAAAACTTAATTTACTAAAAATAATTTACAGGTTCGATTCTGTGGTGTGTAATTTTCTGGGTACAGCTGTGTATTGGATATTAAAAACTGCAAAACTTGAGGTGGTTTGATGACATTATTACCATTAGAAATGAAATATTGTTGTAGGTAATGCCATGATGTGACTATTTTTCATTAATTATACATATTAATGCTATATTGATGATATGAAAGTGAAACATTTTGGGATTATGTAAGTAGATGTAGAGAACAACTTAAATTAGATTTTGACTTCTATATTTTACTGAGTGGCGGCTATATAGTAAGTTATATATAGTATATGTTACTGAACGCTATAAAACTTACGTAAGATAATAATATTATTAAAAATCAAATATTTTTATAGTTATTAATCAAGTGAGATTGGGTCTTTTTCATATATTTAATGGCGGTGTGGTGTAGATATTTATATGCGTGGTTCTCTTCAGTATTGGCTCGAGAGAGAGTATCTTTCATTATTATGGAAGCAAATAACTTTCCGAATGTCTGGTATTCTTCATTGAAAATAAATCTGAAAAATGTTTATTTGAATGTCTAATGAACTTAGTTTGCAGCATTTGCTGCATAAGCAACTAGTGTGTTAGAATTGTGAACCTAACTGGTAATGCTCATCAAAAGCCTGCCCTTAGCAGCAGAGCTAAATTCCGACTATATTTGAATAATCAAACTCTACGACACTATTGAAGAAACGGCGAAAAATTGGATTAAAAAACAGCAGAGTTTCACACTTGGGCAAGGGGTCGCAACTCCTCTCTGTCCGTTCCTGCCCCAGATAGAAGATATTCTTTTTTCTATCTCACGGCCACAATCTCGAGATTTATTACGAGTAGTACTTCCGATAACATTCATCACCCCAGACTTTGTTACTTTACAGGATCCCTCTTTCCTTTTAAAATTCAATTTCCTTTTACTCTCAAGACGTATAACTTTCGAATATAGAACGCGTACGTTGTCATTTGGTCTTATGAGTGCTTGGATTATAAAAGTCTAGACACTTTTACGAGGTTACAAAAATATAAAATTCCTCTCGAAAAAGAATGGGAATGAAATGCGGAAAATCTGATTCCTGAACTCCGTTTTCTATGGCATTAGGACTTCAAAATTATCAATAAGTCAACTGTCAAATTTTTATGCAGTTGTTTTAAATCAAACACTCAGACCTGTACAAACTAGTACAAAGATCGTGCATATTACGTCAGCTTAATCATAATTTTCATACGAGCGTTTTAATTACCATTATAGGCAAGTTTCACACGACTTTTTATGCTCGACCATATTTCTAACTTGAAATTATTCATAAGTATTCATGTTATTCTTATCTGACTGGGGAGCAGAAGTGACCTTGTGCATTATCTCGTAAATTGTGAGATGTGCGCAGACGCGAAAGTATTGATTTTTTCCGAGGAAAAAATGTCACTGACCTTGATATAATCTAGACAGTAAAATGAACATTTATCTTGATATAGCCTGGAAATTGATTTAGACATTGAAAAACGAGATGACAAATTGAATTTATTTGAATATTATTTACAATTAACGCTAATTATTATAGTAACAGAACATAACCTTCTGCGACAGTACTGGATTTCCAGCCTCCGTGACGTTTCGCTAGTTGTCTTTCGATTGTATATCCGAGAATAATCGATACTTGCGCTTTCATATTGCTACAATGGTATTTTATGATTGGTGGAACACCTGAACTTTAATGAATAGGTGTACTTTAATGAGGTCCATTAAAGGGCTGCTACCAGGTGTATAATTACTACATTTCGGCATGGTCGAGCATACAAATTTTTTTGATTCCAACTGAAAAAAGATTACCTAAGATATTTCAATGCTAGGTGCGTCTTTAGAAGAATAATATAGCTACAGTACGTGATGAAAAAGTTACTCCTTGGGTTTTGATTTGAAATTCGCCTCAAGCCAAACATTGCATTGAATGGTGAGAATTTCCATGCCGTTGAGAAATATTATTTCTATTGCTATTGTTACAAAGAAGACCAATAGATATATACGAAATTTATCGTCCCAGTAGCCCGAAAAGTTTTCATTAATCTCTGCCTGTAGCTCAACAAGGTGCTGAAAATCAATATCGACAGTCCTAAGGGATGCTGTTTTATTCCTGGTGGTAGCTTAATTTTCATTTTTACATTTTACATCTTTTATTCATTAATCTATATTTACATACTTTCCATTTTTTTCTTTAGTATCTTTCAATTTGTATTTATGTCTTATCTTATTTATATGTAGGCTATATTAATCTCTTACGTAGATATAATTTTGAACTGTGTATTTTAATTAGAGCTTTGCTTTCTTGTAGATAAATAATAAAATAAAGTAAAATGCTCCATTGTGCTGGTTGTAGCATATAAAATAACTAACTTAATATGTAACTAATGAAGTTTGCACTAATGAATCAATCTGATATGTAATCAGCATGTGTGATTAAGTTGATGTTGATATGTAAATAAGTTTATGGGTAATAAATTAAGTTAATGTGTAATTAATAAAGTTGATGAGTAATTTCATGCGTAATTAATTGAGCTAATGGACAATAACGTTGATGAATAATTGCGTTGATATGTAATTAAGTGTATGGATAATTAATAAATTTAGTAAGTAATTAATTTGATGCGTAATTAATTAAGCCAATGGATAATTACGTTGATGAATAATTAAGTTGATATGTAATTAAGTGTATGAGTAATTATTAAACTTGATGAGTAAATAATTTGATGCGTAATTAATTAAGCCAATGGATAATTACGTTGATGAATAATTAAGTTGATATGTAATTAAGTGTATTGGTAATTAATAAATTTAATGAGTAATTAATTTGATGCGTAATTAATTAACCCAGCGGATAATCACGTTGATGAATAATTAAGTTGATATGTAATTAAGTGTATGGGTAATTAATAAATTTAATGAGTAATTAATTTGATGCGTAATTAATTAAGCCAATGGATAATTACGTTGATGAATAATTAAGTTGCTATGTAATTAAGTTTATGGGTAATTAATAAATTTGATGTGTAATTAATTTGATGAGTAATTAATTAAGCCAGTGGATAATTACGTTGATGAATAATTAAGTTGATATGTAATTAAGTTTATGGGTAATTAATACAGTTGATGAGTAATTAATTTTATGAGTAATTAATTATGATAATGGATAATTACGTTAAAAGATATTATGTTGATATTATCTAATTAAGTTTATGAATAATTAATAAATTTGATGAGTAATTAATTAGATGCATAATTAATTAAGCTAATAGATAATTAAGTTGATTAATAATTAAGTTGATATGTAATTAAGTTTATGGGTAATAAATATATTTGAAGAGTAATTAATTTGATGCGTAATTAAGCTAATGGATAATTACGTTGATGGATAATTAATTTGATATATAATTAAGTGTATGCGTAATTAATAAATATGACGAGTAATTAATTTGATGCGTAATTAATTATGTTAATAGATAATTACATTGAAAAATAATTAAGTTGATATGTAATTAAGTGTATGGATAATTAATAAATTTTATTAATAATTAATTTGATACGTGATTAATTAAGCCAATAAATAATTACGTTGGTGAATAATTAATTTGATAAGTAATTAATAAATTTAATGAGTGATTAATGCTATTCATAATTAATTAAGTTATTTAATAATTACGTTATTTGATAATTAAGTTGATATGTAATTAAGTTTATGGCTAATAAAATAAGTTAATGTGTAATTAATAAATTTGTTGAGTAATTAATTTGATGCGCCATTAATTAAGGTAATAGGTAATTACATTTATGGATAGTTAAGTTGATATGTAATTAAGTTTATGTATAATAAATTAAGTTAATGTGTAATTAATAAGAAACAAGCAAGAGTGCAAACAAACAAGCAAATAAACAAGGAAACAATCAGGCGAACAAGGAAAGAAAGAAGAAATCATGCGTACAACAACCAGGAAGGAAGCAAAAAAGCATAGAAATGAGTGAAGGAACGTGCTAGACAACAAGCACTCAAACATAAAAGCAATGAAAATGAAGGAAACAAGTAAACAAACGAGAAAACAAGCAATCAATCAAAACAATAAAAAAACAAATAGAAAGAACAATGAAATAAACTAGGAGATAAGCAAGCAAGCTAGTTAATATATGCATGTGTTACTTAAATTAGGTCCATCCAGGGAGTTGAATAAAGAAACGTATTAAAGGAACAAAATATCCGTATTAATGGAAAATAAACACAAAGGTGGAACAGAAACAAACTAGCGGAAGCAATATTGTAATCGATCTCTTGGAAAACATATCCTGGCCTGAGGCTTTGAGATGGATGAACTTTTTTATATCAGTTATATTCATTATTGTACAACGAAAATTAATTCCTGGAAATTGTGATTATCTACTTGGAAAGAAAGGTTTTCATCAGTGCTGAAGACATTCTTCATGCCTTCTAGCTATGAAAGAGAGGCAGAGAAAGGAAGTGTGTAAACAAAGAAACAGAGAGAATGATGGACGTAAAGATGGGGGAAGAGAAAGAGAGCGTACGGAAGAAAGATACAGATAGAAAAGGAGATGGAGAGAGAAGAGTGTATGAGAAAGAGAGGCCCATTGAGAAGAAAAAGAGAGAGACAATGCATTATCTGAAATAAGAGTAATTGGCTTCTTTTAGAAAGGTGTATGAGAACTACAACAAAATTAAATGTTTAACGTGAATTTCCTTCAGAATGGGCACTCACCATCTCTTGTTAAACCATACATATATATTCTTTAAAATCTGATTTTACAAGACAATGTGATTGCCTCACTAAAAATAACATACAGAATTTAGAATGGTATCTACTCGTTTCTGCACCAACAGGAGTTAAAGAGACTTTGTGTCACCTTTTCACATACAGGGTGTCAATGGGAGGAGATGATGAACTGGTTCTGCATTACGACAACAGGAGTATTTTATTTTATTGGGTTATTTTACGACGCCGTATCAACATCTAGGCTATTTAGCGTCTGAATGAAATGAAGGTGATAATGCCGGTGAGATGAGTCCAGGGTCCAGCACCGAAAGTTACCCAGCATTTGCTCGTATTGGGTTGAGGGAAAACCCCGGAAAAAGCCTCAACCAGGTAACTTGCCCCGACCGGGATTCGAACCCGGGCTACCTGGTTTCGCAGCCAGACGCGCTGACCGTTACTCCACAGGCGTGGACTTCACCAAGAGTAAAACTCAAGAGAAGCGGTCAGGTTAGTGACTCGGGTAGCCCCTTAACATTCATCATATCCACAACGAGGTGTACCAGAGGTCCGTTCCGGTCACACATTTACCCCACCATCTTCTAGGACGCCTAACACCACGCTTCCCAAATAGCCTGTACAACATCACTTGTTTTGTCAATCGTTTTGGACCCATTCGTAAAATGAGATCTTTCCATTTTTCTTTCTGTCACTAATAATTTCTTCTAATTTAAAAATGTTTAATTCTTCGCTTATAATGAGATTGTTAACTTCATCTCGTCGTGTGTATCCAGCTACTACTCTTAAAAGTCTCATTTCTGTCCAAATCTGGTTTTCAGATATAGTTCCTCTCAAGCTGATTTGAATAATTTCAAGGGAAAAATTGTTCCGGGGACGGGTATCGAACCCGGGACTTTTGATTGTATTGTATTGTATTGTATTTATTAACATTCCATGGTATTCATACATGCTTATAGCTAGAATATGAAACAAGTCAAAAAACTTAATACTATCATAAAGTCTTAATTTATAGTCACAGTCTAGATTAAATATATACAGACGAGATTAACAATATAGTCTACTAGTACAACACAAAGTTTTAGTATCAATTTCATGAAGTGTTACTGAATGTCATGAATTCACCTACAGAATAGAAGGCGTGAGAAATTAGGTACTTCTTTAATTTCGCCCTAAATAATTTTATGTTTTGAGTTTCATTTTTTATATCGATAGGGAGGCTATTAAAAATTCTTACTGCCATATAACGCACTCCTTTTTGATAGCACGATAGACTTGCCGATGGAGTATGAAAGTCATTTTTGACGTGTATTTATGCTATGAACTGTTGAATTAGTTACAAAGTTTTCACGATTACATACGAGGAAGATTATTAATGAAAAGATATAGTGACAAGCCATGGGCATTATTTGTAGTTTTTTGAAAATAGCCCTACACGATTCCCTAGATTTGGCACCTACTATTATTCTAATTACTCTTTTTTGTAATAGGAATATATTGTTACTATCTGTGGAATTTCCCCAGAATATTATTCCAAAATTCATTATCGAGTGGAAGTATGCAAAGTATATTGTTTTTAAGGTATTGATATTTACTATCTTTTGCATAGTTCTAATAGCAAAACAAGCTGAATTTAGTTTGGGGGTAATTTCTTTAATATGATTTTTCCAATTTAACACATTATCGATTTTTAAGCCAAGAAATTTGGTTGTTGTTGTTTCTAATAGGGCTCTATTATTAATTATTGCGCTAGATTGATAGCTTGACTGAGCTACCCAGGAACTCTACCCAGACTCAATTATTCCCTTCATATCCAATTATCTCAAATAAGTTGACAACACGTCAGATATCCAGAATTGAGTGCACACTAAGCTTTCTGTGACTTAAGTCAGTTTTTCAGGGAGCTAATCCTGAAAACCACATTTGTTTATCGACAATTTAACATGTTGATGACAGTAATAGTAGTAGTAGTAGTAGTAGTAGTAGTAGTAGTAGTAGTAGTAGTAGTAATAATAATAATAATAATAATAATAATAATAATAATAATAATCCGATCGGCCCGTAGCAAGTAAGAGGTGCAGGAGACGTTCTCGCGTAGAAAACCAAGCAAAACTCTCTGTGCTATTTAGCGCCTGTTCCTATCACGTGATGTTTGCACCAACCATACATGGACGAAGATTCTTGTTATGACAAAAGTCGATATTTAGCACTATCGATTAACTATAGACCTTATATGGATTTTTACGCGGTCTTAATGCCTTTTTCAATCACGTGATGTTAGCACAAACCAAACAAAGTTATGTACGAATTCTGTTTTTATTAAAAAGTTTGATGTTTAGCACTATCTATTAACTACAGATATTATATGGATTTTTACGTGGTCTTAGTTTCTGTTTCAATCACGTGATGTTAGCACCAACCATACAAACTTATGGATGAAGATGCCTGTTATGACAAAAGTCGATATTTAGCACTATCGATTAACTATATATATTATATGGATTTTACGTGTTCTTAATACCAGTTTCAGTCACGTGAATTTTGCACAAAACATACAAATTAAAGCACGAAGTCTCTAGTTATGACAAAGGTCGATATTTAACACTATCGATTAACTATAGACTTTATATGGATTTTTACGTGGTCTTAGTTTCTGTTTCAATCACGTGATGTTAGCACCAACCATACAAACTTATGGATGAAGATGCCTGTTATGACAAAAGTCGATATTTAGCACTATCGATTAACTATAGACCTTCTATGGATTTTTACGCGGTCTTAATGCCTGTTTCAATCACGTGATGTTAGCACCAACCATACAAACTTATGGATGAAGATGCCTGTTATGACAAAAGTCGATATTTAGCACTATCGATTAACTATAGACCTTCTATGGATTTTTACGCGGTCTTAATGCTTGTTTCAATCACGTGATGTTAGCACAAACCAAACAAAGTTATGTACGAATTCTGTTTGTATTACAAAGTTTGATGTTTAGCACTATGTATTAACTATAGATATTATATGGATTTTTACGTGGTCTTAGTTTCTGTTTCAATCACGTGATGTTAGCACCAACCATACAAACTTATGGATGAAGATGCTTGTTATGACAAAAGTCGGTATTTAACACTACCGATTAACTATAGATATTATATGGATTTTTACGTGTTCTTAATACCAGTTTCAGTCACGTGATTTTTGCACAAAACATACAAATTAAAGCACGAAGTCTCTAGTTATGACAAAGGTCGATATTTAACACTATCGATTAACTATAGACTTTATATGGATTTTTACGTGGTCTTAGTTTCTGTTTCAATCACGTGATGTTAACACCAACCATACAAACGTATGGACGAAGATTCGTGTTATGACAAAAGTCGATATTTAGCACTATCGATTAACTATAGACCTTCTATGGATTTTTATGCGGTCTTAATGCCTGTTTCAATCACGTGATGTTAGCACCAACCATACAAACTTATGGATGAAGATGCCTGTTATGACAAAAGTCGATATTTAGCACTATCGATTAACTATAGACCTTCTATGGATTTTTACGCGGTCTTAATGCTTGTTTCAATCATGTGATGTTAGCACAAACCAAACAAAGTTATGTACGAATTCTGTTTGTATTACAAAGTTTGATGTTTAGCACTATCTATTAACTATAGATATTATATGGATTTTTACGTAGTCTTAGTTTCTGTTTCAATCACGTGATGTTAGCACCAACCATACAAACTTATGGATGAAGATGCTTGTTATGACAAAAGTCGGTATTTAACACTACCGATTAACTGTAGATATTATATGGATTTTTACATGTTCTTAATACCAGTTTCAGTCACGTGATTTTTGCACAAAACATACAAATTAAAGCACGAAGTCTCTAGTTATGACAAAGGTCGATATTTAACACTATCGATTAACTATAGACTTTATATGGATTTTTACGCGTTCTTAGTACCTGTTTCAATCACGTGTTTTTATCACTAACCATACAAACGTACGGACGAAATCTCTTTTTATGACGAAAGTCGATATTTAGCACTATCGATTAACTATAGACTTTGTATGGATGTTAGCGTGTTCTAAATGAAATAACATTTAGAATAATTATTATATAAATATTTTTCTACGACCATATTGAAATGAAGTTATTATGCAAAGATCATCCTTGCAAAAGTAACATTCATTTCAATGCAGAATTTTTATTTGAATAGATACCATTGATTTTGAGATGTTAAATGCTTTAATCAAACTACAAATGTGTAGTAAACTCAATTAAAATTGGAAACAACTACAAAACTACACATTTCCTGTTTTATTTATATACACATTATGAACAGTACAATTTTGGAACATGATTTCTCGTACACGTTAAAACTTATTTTCGTTCCTATAGAAACTGCATTTAAGAAACATTTGCATTCTTTTGTTTCCAACTGTCTCAAATGTAACTGTTTTGTTTCCCACTTACTAAAACGATATTCATACTTCCATATTGTCAATATAAAAGGTATGTCTAAACATTATTTTTAATTTTTAAAGAATTATTTAATTTTTGTTTAACCTTACTATAGATCGTAGAAAAACAGTTGTATGTAACCCTCATATAATGGCTATTAAGTCACTCGTGTCTCAATACTATCATTATGTGATCGTTGCATAAATACTGTAACCATTAATTAACTTTTTATTTTCTGCATGAACCAATATCAGGCGCTGTCCAGAACTGCTATGTGTGTACTTTCTCAATATTTAGATACAATATATTGGCTATTTCCTATCATTGAAATCCTGCCCCATTGAATATGCTGGAAAACTGCCTCCCTCCACATCACCCCTACTTAAAAAATCGCGTATAACACCGGCCAAGCTCAAAACACAACAGTACATATTTCAGCTTCCCATATCAACCTCATTGCAAAATTTCACTCACACATTTACAGTATTCAGAGAGAATGCTTTTTAACCTTTCAGATATTTTTAAACTAAGACTCCTGCTCAAAACTTCTGAATAGCAGTCTGCTATTGTGTAGAGTTCACAGTTTCGAGATCACCGTCCTCAAACTCATTTTACATTTCTGTGCGTGTGTTCGTTCCTGACACATAACCTTCACCTCTCACCTCCGCCTCCTCGTATTCAGCATACGAATTCGTAAAAGGGAACGTGACCTACCACATATCGGCTCCAAGAACTCTCTGGAGGAGCTGAGACTTCGTACAGGACTCGAGAAAGACATGCACTCCTTCCTTGGAACATCTGAGTTTACATCTCTTTCGGGGCACAGTCTTCATTCACCTTTTTGACTTTAATAGGGTTATTTCAGACTTCTGTGACATAGAATCAGTACGACGGCAGGTTTTCGCTGTCTTCATAATCGGTTATTTAACGACGCTGCACCAACTACACAGACACTGGCATGGATGGAAATGATTATAGAGATCGCAAACCCACTTAAAATATCAAGAGTTGTTCCTACATTTGCTGAATGAGTGTTGGAAAAGTTATATAGTTCTCAGAATGAAGACAGTAACCGACGAGTCCACGGTTAGCGCGTCTAGCTGCGAAACCAGGTGGCTTGGGTTCGATTCGCGGTCGGGGCAAGTTACCTGGTTAAGGTTTTTCCGATGTTTTCCCCTCAATCCAGTATGAGAAAATGCTGGGTAACTTTCGGTGTTGGACCCGGACTCATTTCACCGGCATTATCACCTTCATCTTATTCAGACGCTGAATAACCTAAGCTGTTGATAAAGCGTCGTAAAATAACCTACTGAAATAAAACAAAAAAGTAGCCGACGTAATTTCACATTTTAAAAAAGGGGAACGAAATAACTGTAAAAACTACAGACAGATAAGTCTTCAAGTGCCTACAAATTACAGCCAAAATAATTCATAACCGCCTAAAAAAATACCTGAAGTGAATTTAGAAGAGGAACAGACAGGATATGGAAAAGGACTCTCGTGCAGTGATAATATTATTAGCACGAGTTAAGTAAATAACTAAATAAGTACGTAAGTAACTAAGTAAGTAAATAAGTAAATAAATAAATACATAAATAAATAATAAATATGTCGATGGATGGATGAACGGATGGATAGATGGATGGATGGATGGATGGCTGAATAGGCAGACAGACAGATAGATAACATAAGATAAATATGGTAGGTAGGTAGGTAGCTGGATGGATGGATGGATGGGTGGGTGGGTGTGTAGGTAGGTAGGTAGGTAGGTAGGTAGATAGATTGATAGATAGTTAGGTAGATAGACAGATAGATAGATAGACAGATAGATAGATAGATAGATAGAATAGATATATTAGATAGATAGATAGATTAGATAGATAGATTAGATAGATAGATTAGATAGATAGATTAGATAGATAGATTAGATAGATAGATAGATAGATAGATAGATAGATAGATAGATAGATAGATAGATAGATAGATAGATAGATAGATAGATAGATAGATAGATAGATAGATAGATAGATAGATAGATAGATAGATAGATAGATAGATAGATAGATAGATAGATAGATAGATAGATAGATAGGTAGATAGACAGATAGGTAGATAGACAGATAGATAGATAGACAGATAGATAGATAGACAGATAGATAGATAGATAGATAGAATAGATAGATAGATTAGATAGATAGATTAGATAGATAGATTAGATAGATAGATAGATAGATAGATAGATAGATAGATAGATAGATAGATAGATAGATAGATAGATAGATAGATAGATAGATAGATAGATAGATAGATAGATAGATAGATAGATAGATAGATAGATAGATAGATAGATAGATAGATAGATAGATAGATAGATAGATAGATAGATAGATAGATAGATAGATAGATAGATAGATAGATAGATAGATAGATAGATAGATAGATAGATAGATAGATAGATAGATAGATAGATAGATAGATAGATAGATAGATAGATAGATAGATAGATAGATAGATTAGATAGATAGATAGATAGATAAGATAGATAGATAGATAGATAGATAGATAGATAGATAGATAGATAGATAGATAGATAGATAGATAGATAGATAGATAGATAGATAGATAGATAGATAGATAGATAGATAGATAGATGGATAAGATGGATAGATAGATAGATAGATAGATAGATAGATAGATAGATAGATAGATAGATAGATAGATAGATAGATAGATAGATAGATAGATAGATAGATAGATAGATAGATTAGATAGATAGATTAGATAGATAGATTAGATAGATAGATTAGATAGATAGATTAGATAGGTAGGTAGGTAGGTAGGTAGGTAGGTAGGTAGGTAGGTAGATAGATAGATAGATAGATAGATAGATAGATAGATAGATAGATAGATAGATAGATAGATAGATAGATAGATAGATAGATAGATAGATAGATAGATAGATAGATAGATAGATAGATAGATAGATAGATAGATAGATAGATAGATAGATAGATAGATAGATAGATAGATAGATAGATAGATAGATAGATTAGATAGATTAGATAGATTAGATTAGATAGATAGATAGATAGATAGATAGATAGATAGATAGATAGATAGATAGATAGATAGATAGATAGATAGATAGATAGATAGATAGATAGATAGATAGATAGATAGATAGATAGATAGATAGATAGAGAGGCAGGCAGGCAGGCAGACAGACAGACAGACAGACAGACAGACAGACAGACAGACAGACAGACAGACAGACAGATAGACAGATAGATAGATAGATAGATAGATAGATAGATAGATAGATAGATAGATAGATAGATAGATAGATAGATAGATAGATAGATAGATAGATAGATAGATAAAAGTGAATTAGTAAATAAACAACTAAAAGTAAGAAAATAAATGCAGAATGACTACGGATTTCCATGGCAGATTTTTAAGCGAATAATTTTTTGTCGCACTTGTATATTCCCCATTCTCCTGATAGCAGAGGCAGGGTAAAATGTAAGTAATTGGCAAAACGTCCTTTCTCACACTAGTTTATTAAACCGTGTCGGACTGTGAAGAAAACTATGGCAATGTTCATATTTTATATGTTGTACAAAAAACTAACGCACCATTCTCATTTTTCTATTTCTTTCTCTTATTAGCTTTCATCGCTTCTTTACTTGTGACTTTTCTTATTCTGTAAACTGCCATTGTTTGTTTGTTTGTGGACTTGTTTACTTTTTTCCTTACTCTGTTATCTTTCATCATCTATTTGTTCTTGTATTGTTTTGTATGCTTTGTCTAATGGCAGCCTCTAATTTGAGGAAGCTCTAGTAAATAAAAGAGGTATTGTGTAATTTTGGTTATTTAATTTTCCTACCAATTTTTTTTATTGTTCAATTAAAATTATAGCATAACTAGTGGCTTGTGCAGCAAATGCTGCTGCAAACTAAGTTCGTTAGATATTTAAATAAAAATTTTTCGGATTTATTTTCAATGAAGAATACTTGTCTTTTTGATAGTTATTTGCTTTCATAATAATGAAACATACTCCCTCTGAATGGATTTTTATAGGCTAAATACTTTTTTTTTTGAACCTATCCAACTTCAATTTTTGAGTTTCAACGCGAAAACGCGAGTATCAATGTCAGGACGATAGCAGTAGCTATTTCAGGTCATTGTGGATTGTAGGCAAAAGTTAAAAAAATGTCAGGTTTGCTAAGCTTTCGAACAATAGCATTTTTGTATAGCTGCTGCATGTAGAACTTGAAATGTAGAGCGTAAAATCATTTTATCCTGCTAAGAGATCTTGCTGAAATGATCTGAGACTACAAAATTTTCTAGGCCTCTTATTTTATCAGTAAGTAATATCTTTTTATCTTTCCTTAGGAACTGTAATTTTTGCGCTCTCTCGAGCCAATACTGAAGACAATGACCATATCAATATCTACACTACACCACCATTAAGTATATGAAAAAGACCCAACCCCACTGGTTTAATAAGTATAAAAATATTTGATTTTTCATAACAATATCATTATCTTACTTAAGTTTTGTAGTTATAAATTATATAGCATTCACTCAGTAAATTATAGAAATGAAGATCTAAATTAAGATATTCTCTACATTTACTTACATAACCTCAAAACGTTTCACTTTCATGTCATCAATATAACATCAATATTATGTACAATTAATGAGAATAGACGCATCATGATATTAACTATAATAATATTTAATTTCTAATGGTAATAATGTCATCAAACCACCTCAAGTTTCGTAGATTTGAATATCCAATACACAGTTGTACTCAGAAAATTATACAATGCAGAATCAGTTTTAATAACAAATTGAATTGAGCTCTAAATATGTCGGCAATCCTGCAGGTCATGGCCTTCGTGTAATAGCCTATTGTTTATTGTAGTGTGTTTTGTTCTGAAATTCAATCAAGACGACCGTGATTCAATAAAATTAGTTCTCAAAACTGACAACAGATGGATTTTGGAAAATAGGAAAATTATGTAGGAAAATTGACATTTCACTGAAAACTACTATTTTTCCGAAAACTTTGGATGCCAGGCATGAAAATGCGGGGTCACTCATTAAAATCCGGTCAGCCGTTTTCCCGTAATTTCCATTATCAGTTCAAATTATAGATTAAGATTATATTAACCTGTTGTATCCTATAGGATACATTGTGAATTTAAGGGTTAAAAATGAATGATTATAACTTTTTTCATAAAAAGTTAGATATATTTTTATTGCTGTGATTGCAAGGTATTTAATTTATTTTTCATAATAAATAAACCAAATTTTAGTTTGAAATCTCACTAGCTGACTCCAGACTACTATCTCTCGGAACCCCAGGGGTTCGCGGACCATAGTTCAAGATTTATTGGTGTACTGAATGTTGACACAAAGAGATAGACAGATAAACTATCAGATATCAACGGAAAGATCAATCAGTAATGGATCCATATAGGACTGTCCCTTATCGCCAATATTGTTTAATATTTATCTACATGAAGTTGAGTGATTTCAATTTACAAATCAGACATCACAATAACAAGCAGGAAAAATTATCCGTTTTCTTTTTGCAGATAACCATTTTTCAATCAATTGTCTATCTATATAGGAAAGTATTGTAGTCTATAACAAAATCAACAACGAAGTTTTGGGTCGGTTATTGAACGGAAAAATGAAAAATTGTTGAATTCTTGGAATAGATTCGAGTACAAAAATAAATTATAAAATTTCAATGAAGTAATTACGATGTTAGTTAATGTTAATTATCCAAACGTCGCGTCGATAAACAATGAAAAATCGAAAAAGGTGTTAATAAAGTATTGTATCACAAAACTCACACAAATTTCAGAAGAAGAAAATTGTTACAATAAATTCTATGGAAATACTCTTTTTCTAGAATACAGGTACTCAACATCGTCGTTGTTCCTGTAATAATTCCTATGTGACATATTTATTGATTTTCAGATTTGTCCTCTATTACTTACAACTTACAAATGGCTTTTAAGGAACCCGAAGGTTCATTGCCGCCCTCACATAAGCCCGCCATCGGTCCCTATCCTGTCCAAGATTAAGCCAGTCTCTATCATCATACCCCACTTCCCTCAAATCCATTTTAATATTATCTTCCCATCTACGTCTCGGCCTCCCTAAAGGTCTCTTTCCCTCCGGTCTCCCAACTAACACTCTATATGCATTTCTGGATTCGCCCATACGTGCTACATGCCCTGCCCATCTCAAACGTCTGGATTTCAAGTTCCTAATTATGTCAGGTGAAGAATACAATGCGTGCAGTTCTGTGTTGTGTAACTTTCTCCATTCTCCTGTAACTTCATCCCGCTTAGCCCCAAATATTTTCCTAAGCACCTTATTCTCAAACACCCTTAACCTATGTTCCTCTCTCAGAGTGAGAGTCCAAGTTTCACAGCCATATAGAAGAACCGGTAATATAACTGTTTTATAAATTCTAACTTTCAGATTTTTGGACAGCAGACTGGATGATAAGAGCTTCTCAACCGAATAATAACACGCATTTCTCATATTTATTCTGCGTTTAATTTCCTCCCGAGTGTCATTTATATTTGTTACTGTTGCTCCAAGATATTTGAATTTTTCCACCTCTTCGAAGGATAAATCTCCAATATTTATATTTCCATTTCGTACAATATTCCCGTCACGAGACATAATCATATACTTTGTCTTTTCGGGATTTACTTCCAAACCGATCGCTTTACTTGCTTCAAGTAAAATTTCCGTGTTTTCCCTAATCGTTTGTGTATTTTCTCCTAACATATTCATGTCATCTGCATAGACAAGAAGCTGATGTAGCCCGTTCAATTCCAAACCCTGCCTGTTATCCTGAACTTTCCTAATGGCATATTCTAAAGCGAAGTTAAAAAGTAAAGGTGATAGTGCATCTCCCTGCTTTAGCCCGCAGTGAATTGGAAAAGGATCAGATAGAAACTGACCTATACGGACTCTGCTGTATGTTTCACATTAATTCCAGACGTTTGAGATGGGCAGGGCATGTAGCACGTATGGGCGAATCCAGAAATGCATATAGAGTGTTAGTTGGGAGACCGGAGGGAAAAAGACCTTTAGGGAGGCCGAGACGTAGATGGGAGAATAATATTAAAATGGATTTGAGGGAGGTGGGGTATGATGATAGAAACTGGATTAATTTTGCACAGGATAGGGACCGATGGCGGGCTTATGTGAGGGCGGCAATGAACCTTCGGGTTCCTTAAAAGCCATTTGTAAGTAAGTAATGTCAAGAATTATCAAGATATTGTATCTGAGAATGCAAGGACTTGAAACTTTCCTTAAAGCACAGTGGGACGTAATTTCTGCTGCATTTTTTTTTTTTTTACTTTTCAGCAGTGAACTACGTCATGTGATGATATCAAGGCTTAGTATTTCCATGAAATATTACAGGTACTAGTGAAAGAGAAGTAGCGAAATGGTATGCCTTAATATAGTGCAGTAAATAAATCAACGCCCTCCTGGCCTGCTGTTTTTTGGTAGCATTTATCTCACGGGGTAAAAAATCGATTATGCGGTCTATCATTCTTTTCCCTGTCTGTACAGTCCGACGAAAACTTTTATTCTCATCGATAAGAAGTAAACTTTACAGACACTTGTGCATTACGTATTCTTATTAATATGAACAATCAATAATATGTGAAATTGTTTGGTTTGAATAAAACATTAATAAAAACTTTGAAAGTGAAAGTATTGATTTTATTACCGACGTCGCAGGACGAGGTATGTGGTTGTAAATCTGTCAATGCTGTTGGTTTAAAGCGATAACAATTTTAAAGTGAGACACAAAAATTGTTTTATAAATAAACTGAAACAAGAGAGGAGCACGTTTATGTTCATAAATTGAAACGTAACTCATAAGTAGTTACAGTACACCTCTACTCCCTCTTACTTATCTGTCCGATTCCACAGTCTTTCTCGGTATCATAACTTAAATACTCGGTCACAATATGATAACACGCTAGAAATACCACTGCACACATCATCTCTTTATTCTTCATCTTTCACTGTTGCTACTTCTCGTCACTGGAATTCTCTGCCGCCTGAAGTCAAGGGCTGCCGAACTTTAATTTCCTTTAAGAGTAAATTAGAAAAATATCTTATGATGAGTTGCCAGACCTAACGCGTTGCAAATATTTAATGGAATATGTTCCACTGTATTTATTTTTATTTATTAATTTTTTTGTTTCTTATTTTTACTGCGTAATCACGTAAATCGTGTTTATTTATCATTTAACGCCAATATGTATCCCACTGTGTTGTTTTTTTATTATTAATCTATTTTTGTGTACATTTTATTCAATTGTCGGTTTCTGGTTTAATTATGCAAATCCTACTTAATTACAATCTAATACTAATATGTATACTAATGTGTTTAATTTTATTTTTATTGAATTATCGGCTTCTGTTTTTATGTGATTCGTATTTGATTGTAACAATATTAATATGTATTCAACTATGTTTATTTTTATTTTATGAGGTAAATTTTTATGTAACTACCTCTTTTGATCTCATTATGTACCCAAATTGTATCAGTATGTAATTACTTAATTCCGATCCAGTTTTATGTTCAACTATGTAAGCAAGTTTTAATCCTGGTTGAGTGTAAGAGAAGGCCTTTAGGCCTTAACTCTGCCAGGTTAAATAAAGCCATTATTATTATTATTATTATTATTATTATTATTATTATTATTATTACTACTACTACTACTACTTTGTCCTAGGAGACTACAAGAGTAAGTTTTCCTGGATTTTTAAATACACGATGGGGAAGAAGTTTTCACATGAAATTGCGGCCAGTGTATGGGACCGGTGTCTACTCACCATCGTGATGCACTTGGGGAGCTACGATAGGTAGCGAAATCCGGTTATGATATCCAGCTATAACGGCTGAAGGATCATCGTGCTAATCACACGATACCTCCATTCGGTTTGGATGATCGTCCACTCTGCTTTGGCATGTGGACTTGAGGCCAGCAGCCGGCTGGTCGTTCATGGTCTTTTATGGGCTATCGCGCCTCGTATTATAATAATAATAATTATTATTATTATTATTATTATTATTATTATTATTTGGGAATGCCAAATAAAGGAAATATCCAAGAGAGTGTGCTATACCATGCATTCTCTTAACCCGTTCAGAAACTTCCTCCCGCCAAAATTAAAACAGACTTTAGTGCAAACCCTCGTATTACCACTGTTTGACTATTGCGACATAATACTTACAGATTTGACAACTGAACTTTCGAACAAGCTACAGCGTGTGCACAATATGTGTGTCAGATTCATCAGCAATGCTCGCAAATTTGACCATATTACACCTTCGTTCAGATATTTATCCTGGCTGCGACTCAATAACCGTAGATCATTTCATTCGCTGTCTTTTCTGTTTCGAGTTCTCCACACTTCTACTTCAAATTATCTTCGTTCCTGCAATCACAATCTAAACACCAGGTCACAAGAGAGCCAAATCCTAGCAATTCCTCCTCATAGAACATCCCACTATTCATCATCTTTCACTGTCTCCGTCCCTCGTGAATGGAATTCTCTACCTCAGAAGATTAGGGGCTGCCAGACAATAACTACTTTCAAGACAAAGCTAAACAATTTCTTACTGACGAAGACAAATTGAAGTTGTAATTATAATCATAATCGAGTTTAATGATTTAATTATATTTAGGTATGATTATTATTATTATTAATGTTATTATTAGTACAAAATTATTTCATTGGAGTGTTGTATGTATGTATTTATTCACACTGCAGTGGGTATATACCCGGTGGCAGTGGTAACTAATTACACTCAATAATGACAATAATAAACTTATTAATTAAAAATACAATTAATAATAATACTAATAATTAATACTAACAATAATTAATAATAATAATAATAATAATAATAACAACAACAACAACAGGGAATATACTAAATTAAATGAAACGATCACTTAAAATAACATTTGAAATAAATCTAATTTGTATCTTAAAACTAAGATCGAACTAAATCCCACGAGTATGATATGTTCATATCTGCACAAGTACCTTTCAAATTACACTCATTTCGCTGTCAACTCACTCACTGCAATGGAACTACGACACATTTCACTGATTCTATCCTGATTTCACTAACACTTCAAAAACATTTCACTGTTCAAATACTATTCACTGCCACTATAAACTATAAAGCTTCACTGACAGGAACAAGTTTCACTTACACAGCACACTTCACTGACACGACATACTTCTTCACTGATACAACACACTTCACTGACACAACATAATTCTTCACTGATACAACACTTCAATAACAACATATCATTTACACCCTTTAAATACTGTGTATAATTACCGTCTATTAGTAAGGTCATTAAGCCGATTTTTAAATACATTTTTGGTTGTTGGTAAAGCCTTTAGTAAGTCTGCAGGTAAAGCATTCCAGTCCCAGATAGTACGATTGAGAAAAGAAAACTTTCCAGTGTCCGTCCTCTGCCTTCTTTCCCTCAATTTATATGAGTGGTCGTTCCTTGAAGAGTAATTTGGCGGCTGCAACCTATTTTTTATTTCTCTCCAGGCAGGCTCACCTCTGTATATTTTGAACAGTACGCATAATCGAATTCGCGTTCTTCTGTCCGTGAGTGTGTCCCATTTTAATGGTGAATTTTTCCGACAACACTTAAGAGCCCGTTTTTGAATCTTTTCCAGTGTCTTAATATGTTCTAATCTGTAAGGATCCCAACATGCAGCACCATATTCCATTACTGGACGTACTAGTGATTTATATGCAATCTCTTTGGATTTATCAGAACCTTTTCTTAGTACCCTCATCACAAAGTGTAACGCTCTCCATGCTTTTCCCGCTGTGTCTGTAACGTGTAACGGTAAAAGAATTGTTATGTATTGTATTGCATTGTATTAATTATGTTTTGCTCCTTAGCAATATAGTAATTTTGTATTTTTGCATCGCACTGGTTGAGTGGAAGAGAAGGCCGAATGGCCTTAATTCTGCCAGTTAAAATAAACCATTATTATTATTATTATTATTATTATTATTATTATTATTATTATTATTTGTACACGGCGCAAGTGCATCTAAGAAGCGAAGTACTTGACTGACAGCTCACGTGACTCTTGTTTCGTAACGTGGGGCAGAATAAAACATGGCACACTTTAAAAATTACACTAATACTTACAATTTACATTAGTTACACTATGTACAGTCTTTGAAAAAAAGTTTCGCCGCACAGATAATTTATAAGTCCCAGAAAGGAGGTAGTGCGCATGATCAGAGGACCTGCGACTTGGGTCACAAGAGAAGGACTAGTTGACGTAATAAAATTAGTTTTGTTTCGTTTTGTGTCTGATCATGCGCACTGTCTCCTTTCTGGGACTTATAAAGTATCTGTGCAGCGAAACTTTTTTCTAAGAATATACACAATAATTCGCTATTTTTACTATTTACACAAAAATAGAGAATATAAATTATTTTAGACTTACCGTACTATTACAATTTTACTACGTCATACTACTTTTGACCAATAAAACGGTAGGAAAGGACGTCTTTCAACCAATCATGACTGCTTATCGCGCAATTTCATCGCTTCCCTAGCATTTGTTTGTTTTTATCACTACCCTAGCATTTGTTTATTTGTTTGCCAACATTTCAATCTGCAAATTCTTTACGGTACTATAAAGCATGCTTTGCGGTCGTCATTTGTTTACAGCATAGTCAACTGAAAATGGCGGCTCCGTTTAGTGAAGCTAACATTAGTGAAATAGAATTTCAGTAAGTCAATCAATATTTTATTGTATTAGAGTACTTTATTTCTTCTAATGTTTATATACTTTCTTCTAATCGTGTAATAGTCAATTAAATCCCACTCGAGTTTTGATTTTCTCTAGATAAATAAAAACCTCTAGTGAGATTACTGTTGAAAATTACGAAGGTTCTAATTGTCAATAAGAAGGGGTCAGAGCCATAGTGGGCCAAGTGCCATTTATTAAAAACGGAGAAAGCAAGGGTTAAAGGTAAGTGAATAGAATAGTTTAATGAAGATTGACATATCATTTAGTTTTAATGTGTATATTTTATATTACTCGCTATATGTTTCCATTGAATTATGGTAATAACTTCATTTTAATCCCTGTTTCCTACGGTTTTAGTAAATGGCGTTTGGACCACTATGGTTCTGAACCCTTCAATTAGTGTCTTTTTATATTGTTTGGTTATTGTGTTTCTTGTTCTATGACCATGGACTATTGGTACAAAGACAAGTTTGGTTAATATCCGGCTGTACTTGTTTGTCGTGTTGGTTTGTTGACTTTTAGAGCTGCTTCACTACTGTTCATTCGGTAGAGATATAGTCCAAGCTCACACAACTTAATAGTTTTGGTACCAACTGCCTAGCGCTAATAATAGCATAAGCATTGCAATAATTTTTTTAATTTTTCTACACTTCTTCATCATTTATTTATTTATTTTATTCCAAAGACTATACAATGCAGCATAGGAACATGTCATGAGCAATATGTTCATAAGTTATATACAAGGAAATAATCACATTATATAATATCTTATGGACAATTCTCCTTAAAAGTTATGCAGCTATATAGAGTTAAAATACTCACCAATATTATACATACTAGGTTCAAAAAGTTCCCGGAATTTGCTAGTATCATAGAAACAACGTACGGTACCTTAAACACTATTCTACAGCATTCCCTTCAAAATAGTTGCCTTCCGCAACAACACACATTTGCCAACGCGTGTAGAGTTCCTGGAAGCCATTTTGTGAAACCCGTCTTAGTGCTCTCGTCGCGTTTGCGATAACCTCTTCAGCACTGAATCTCCGTCCTTTAAGATGACTTTTCAGACGGGGAGTCAGGTGGTGAGAGATCAGGAGAGTATGGTGGGTGATCCAAAGCAGTTATGTTGTGCCTGGCAAGAAAATTCTTTACAATAATTGCGCGATGAGCAGGTGCATTGTCATGCATAAGGAACCAGTTGTTTTCTACCCACTTTTCTGGACGTTTCCTTCTCACTGCATCCCGGAGGCGACGGAGTATTTCTACGTACAATTCTTTCGTTACTGTACGACCTTCTGGAATGAACTCATGGTGGATGAGACCTTGAGAGTCGAAGAAAACTTCCAACATAACTTTGCCTTTGGAAGTGTCCCTAGGAAATTTTTGCTTCCGAGGAGATGTTTTCGATTTCCACTCAGATGGCTGTCGTTTAGGGACTGGGTCGTACAAGTAGCACCAAGTTTCATCACCAGCAATAATTTCGTTTAAGAAATCACCATCTTCATCAGCCATACTGATCATATCCCCAGCAAGAGTCATTCTTGTTTCTTTCTGTTCTGCCGACAACATTTTCGGAACTAACTTCTGAGACACATAATGCATGTTGAGATGCTTGTGAAGAACATTGTGTACACTTCCGACTGATATTCCGACCTCTGCTGCTATCTCTTTTATGGTTTTACATCGGTCGTCCCTCACAATATTACGCACACGCTGAGCGATTGCTTCATTTGTTGCAGTTGTTGGTCGGCCGCTGAGTACGTCATCTTTGATGCTATCGCGGCCACCAGAAAAGCGTTTATGCCAGGCATACACTTGAGTTTTTTTCATTGCTGCTTCGCCATATGCTTCTTCCAACAATCTTAATGTCTCTGCAGGAGTTTTGTGTAACAAAACACAGAACTTGATGTTTGTACGTTGCTCTGTGGACATAATTACAAAATGCGACGAACAAACAGAACACTATGATAAACAATTGCCTACAACTCAAAACTAACAATCGCCATTATCAACAAACTTTAAGGAAATGACATCATGAATGTTACCAACAAAACAAATGTATAATATCCCTGGTTATATATTAATACGAAAAATGGTAGTAAAATTCCGGGAACATTTTGAACCCAGTAGTATAGTGACAAGTCTATTAATTTATTTTTAATTTCTTTCTTAAAAAGCCTCAAGCTTAAATGTCTAATATTGTCGGGTAAAACATTATCTAACTTTTTACAAATCTCTACAAAGCTGCTATTAGTAGTAATGTAATTACACTGTCCTTTTCTTAAATCATTTTTATGCCTTGTAGAATAGCTATGCACTGAGCTATTTGTAGTAAAATTATTAATATTTGTTTGTACATACATTAAACAACTTAAAATATACAAAGACGGTACAGTTAAAATTTCAAGTCTCCGAAATAAAGGTTTACAATGTGTGCGGTTATCAACATTACAAATTATTCTTACTGCCCTCTTTTGTAGTTTCAATAACTTTATTATTTTAGGATCATTACCCCAAAAAATTATTATTTCATACGCCAGATGGCTATGGATATAAGATTGGTATACGGATTTTAGCACTTCAACACTAACATTTGTTTTTAATTTCCTTAACATAAAAATGCCTTTGTTGAGTTTCTTAGATAGTATGTCAATATGACAGTCCCATTTAAGTGTAGATTGTATAAATGCACTCCTAAAAATTTGACAGACTCTTTACAATTGATTCTATTGTTTAAGGAAAACTTTAAGTTCTGGTTCTTCTCTTTGTTTAAGCAAAGAGAATTAGCTGAACACCAATCTTCTATTTTTCGGTTGATTGCATCAAGATCATTAATAATTTTCAATCTATCGTACCCAGTAATTGTTAAAGCAAGATCATCCGCATATAAATATGACTTTATGTATTTGCCATCAATTATACAGGGTGTTTAAAAAATACGGGGCATAATTTCAGGTATGTATTTCCCACATGTAGACAATCAAAATAGTTCATTACAACATGTGTCCGGAAATGCTTTATTTCCGAGTTATGGCCTTCACAACATTGAAATTCACCGGAACCATACCTCATGTTTTAGAAGACACTCCACTGATCAATCGTCAACACATTCACTTCTTGCATGATGGCGCTCCTGCACACTTCAGTCGTACGGCTCGCCGGTACTTGGATCGAAGGATTCCTGATCGATGGACAGGTAGAGGTGGCCCAATTGCTTCGCCTCCACGCTCACCTGATCTGAACCCTCTCGATTTCTACTTGTGGGGCCATTTAAAATCATTGGTTTATTCGTCTCCGGTGCCTGATTTCGAATCCCTTCGGAATCGAATTGTGGCATGTTCTGAGGACATACGCAATACTCCTGGAGTTTGGGATCGTGTTCGCAGGTCAATGAGACATCGATGTGAGGTCTGTATTCAAGCAGGAGGTGGACATTTTGAACATCTTCTGTAATGACAACGACCTGCGGAAAGAAAAACGTTCCGGTGAATTTCAATGTTGTGAAGGCCATAACTCGGAAATGAAGCATTTCCGGACACATGTTGTAATGAACTATTTTGATTGTCTACATGTGGGAAATACATACCTGAAATTATGCCCCGTATTTTTTAAACACCCTGTATAAGGCAAGTCATTTACATAAATAATGAATAAAATCGGTCCCAAAATAGAACCCTGCAGTACACCAATATTAGTAGTTGTGTATTGAGAAAAACTGTTACTAAAATATACCGTCTGTTGCCTATTGTTTAAATAATTCTTAAAAAAATTTTAAAGCTAATTCACTAAAACCATAAAACTTCAATTTCATTAAAAGTATTTCATGAGAGATACTGCCAAATGCTTTTGACATGTCATAACACAATGTTAACAAGTGTTAACAGTTTGGGCTGACTTTTACAGTTAGCTTGTGTCGCTAAAACAGCACCTGCCAGTATCAAAGTAAAATTCTGAAGTGAAAGCAAGCCTACAGGACTCAGTCATCAAGTTCAGTCTAAATGTTATGAAGTCAAAGGCTCCCCTGGCTTACTGTGAAATCCGATACGAGCTCTCCCCTTCCCTTCCTTCTGCAAAGGGAATGTTTCATGCTATGTGAGCAGTACACTACACCTTTTCTGACTTGTTGACAAAACTCCAATTTAAGATACGAGCATACTTAGGAGGCAAAGTGCGTGTGTAAGTGGAGTGAATGGATCACATCAAAGGGAAGTGCGGTTTGATAATTAAGTCCTAGGTCCTTACAGGCTCTTTATTTCAAGTGCAGAGACTTTACTGCAATACTGAAAGGAAAACAGAAATATTGCCTATATCCAGGGATATACACGTTTTTCATCTCCGAGAGAATAAAACACTTCAAATTAAACAACAGAAAAGCAGGAGCAAATAATGTTTTATACATCTTTATTACACAACGTTTAACACTATATCACTTAGGAATACAATATATGGTGATATGAAATATATAGATACACAAAAACACACCCACAACAAATCCTCAACACGCAACTGAATTTAAAAACACACACACACACACCAAATACCATCTCGCTATCACCAATCCCATCGACGCTAAATAACCTCGTAGTTGATACAGCGTCGTTAAATAATCAAGTAAAAAATACTTTACACAACTGGCGCCATATGGGTGATTTACAAACAGTGAAATATCCACCATTAGTAAAAGAGGAAACAATATTTTAACGTGTGATGCATCATAAGGCAGTGTAAAAGATTCAAAAACGGGCTCTCAAGCGTTGTCGTAATAATTCACCATTAAAATGGGACACACTCACGGACAGGAGAATGCGAATTCGATTATGTGCATATGTTAAAAACATACAGAGGTGAGCCTGCCTGGAGAGAAATAAAAATTAGGTTGCAGACGCCAAATTACTCTTCAAGGAACGACCATTCATATAAATTGAGGGAAAGAAGACAGAGGACGGACACTGGAAAGTTTTCTTTTCTCAATCGTACTATCAGGGACTGGAATGCTTTACCTGCAGACTTACTAAAGGCTTTACGAATAACCAAAAATGTATTTAAAAATAGGCTTAATAGACGGTAGTATTTATTATACACACTATTTAAAGGGTGTAATTGATATTTTGCTATTTGAAGTGTTGTATCAGTGAAGAAGTGTGTTGTGTCAGTGAAGTGTGTTTTGTCAGTAAAGTGTGTTGTGTAAGTGAAGTGTGTTTCTGTCAGTGAAGTTTTATAGTTTACAGTGGCAGTGCAAAGTATTTGAACAGTGAAATGTTTTTGAAGTGTTAGTGAAATCAGGATAGAATCAGTGAAATGTGTCGTAGTTCCAGTGCAGTGAGTGAGTTGAAAGCGAAATGAGTGTAGTGTTGAAAGGTACTTGTGCAGATATGAACATATCATACTCGTGGGTTTTAGTTCGAACATTGGTTTAAGGTACAAATTAGGTTTACTTTAAATGTTATTTTAACCGATCGTGCTTGATTTAATTTAGGATGTTCCCTGTTGTTGTTGTTGTTGTTATTATTATTATTATTATTATTATTATTAATTATTGTTAGTATTATTATTAATTGTATTTTTTATTAATTGTGTTTATTATTGTCTTTATTGAGTGTAATTAGTTACCACTGCCACCGGGTATATACCCATTGCAGTGTGAATACATACATATATACATACATACATACATACATACATACATACATACATCAGGGACTGGAATGCTTTACCTGCAGACTTACTAAAGGCTTTACCAATAACAAAAAATGTATTTAAAATAGGGTTAAGGACTTTACAAATAGACGGTAGTATATTATACACATTACTTAAAGGGTGTAATTGATATCTTGTTATTTGAAGTGTTGTATCAGTGAAGAATTATTGTATTGTGTCAGTGAAGTGTATTGTGTAAGTGAAGTGTGTTTCTGTCAGTGAAGCTTTATAGGTTATAGTGGCAGTGCAAAGTGTTTGAACAGTGAAATGTTTTTGAAGTGTTAGTGAAATCAGTATAGAATCAGTGAAATATGCCGTAGTTCCAGTGCAGTGTGTGAGCTGTAGGCGAAATGAGTGTAGTGCTGAAAGGTACTTGTGCAGGTATGAACATATCATACTCGCGGATTTTAGTTCGAACTCAGGGTTAAGATACAAATTAGATTTACTTTAAATGTTATTTTAAGTGATCGTGTTTCATTTAATTTTAGGATGCTCCCTGTATTATTATTATTATTATTATTATTATTATTATTATTATTATTATTATTATTAATTTTATTTTTTATTAATTGTGTTTATTATTAATTGTCATTATTGAGTGTAATTAGTTACCACTGCCACCGGGTATATACCCATTGCAGTGTGAATAAATACAAATACATAAGTCTTAAACGAATAATTCGACCCACTTTCCTTAAATACACAATTAATTCTGAAATATACTTACTTACTTACTTACAAATGGCTTTTAAGGAACCCGAAGGTTCATTGCCGCCCTCACATAAGCCCGCCAGCGGTCCCTATCCTGTGCAAGATTAATCCAGTCTCTATCATCATACCCCACCTCCCTCAAATCCATTTTAATATTATCCTCCCATCTACGTCTCGGCCTCCCTAAAGGTCTTTTTCCCTCCGGTCTCCCAACTAACACTCTATATGCATTTCTGGATTCACCCATACGTGCTACATGCCCTGCCCATCTCAAACGTCTCGATTTTATGTTCCTAATTATGTCAGGTGAAGAATACAATGCGTGCAGTTCTGTGTTGTGGAACTTTCTCCATTCTCCTGTAACTTCATCCCGCTTAGCCCCAAATATTTTCCTTAGCACCTTATTCTCAAACATCCTGAACCTATGTTCCTCTCTCAGAGTGAGAGTCCAAGTTTCACAACCATACAGAAGAACCGGTAATATAACTGTTTTATAAATTCTAACTTTCAGATTTTTGGACAGCAGACTGGATGATAAGAGCTTCTCAACCGAATAATAACACGCATTTCCCATATTTATTCTGCGTTTAATTTCCTCCCGAGTATCGTTTATATTTGTTACTGTTGCTCCAAGATATTTGAATTTTTCCACCTCTTCGAAGGATAAATCTCCAATTTTTATATTTCCATTTCGTACAATATTCTGGTCACGAGACATAATCATATACTTTGTCTTTTCGGGATTTACTTCCAAACCGATCGCTCTACTTGCTTCAAGTAAAATTTCCGTGTTTTCCCTAATCGTTTGTGTATTTTCTCCTAACATATTCACGTCATCCGCATAGACAAGAAGCTGATGTAACCCGTTCAATTCCAAACCCTGCCTGTTATCTTGAACTTTCCTAATGGCATATTCTAGAGCGAAGTTAAAAAGTAAAGGTGATAGTGCATCTCCCTGCTTTAGCCCGCAGTGAATTGGAAAAGCATCAGATAGAAACTGACCTATACGGACTCTGCTGTATGTTTCACTGAGACACATTTTAATTAATCGAACTAGTTTCTTGGGAATACCAAATTCAATAAGAATATCATATAATACTTCCCTCTTAACCGAGTCATAAGCCTTTTTGAAATCTATGAATAACTGATGTACTGTACCCTTATACTCCCATTTTTTCTCCATTATCTGTCGAATACAAAAAATCTGATCAATAGTCGATCTATTACGCCGAAAACCGCACTGATGATCCCCAATAATTTCATCTACGTACGGAGTTAATCTTCTCAAAAGAATATTGGACAAAATTTTGTACGACGTCAACAAAATTGATATTCCTCGAAAGTTACCACAGTTGGTTTTGTCCCCCTTCTTAAAAATAGGTACAATTATGGACTCCTTCCATTGTTCTGGTACAATTTCCTTTTCCCAAATAGCAAGTACAAGTTTATAAATTTCGCTATATAATGCACTTCCACCCTCTTGTATTAATTCTGCTGGAATTTGATCGATACCTGGAGACTTGTACTTTTTCAGATTTTCTATCGAAATTTCGACTTCTGAAAGCGTGGGTTCGGGTATAAATGGCTCAGCAGTTTGTATTTCAATTCCGTCCCGATCATTTCTATTTGGCCTATGTACATTTAGTAGTTGCGCAAAATAGTTTTTCCATCTGTTTAGGACTGATGGAGAGTCTGCAAGGAAGTCACCATTCTCATCCTTGATCACGTTTACCCTTGGCTGATATCCGTTCTTAAATTCCTTTATACCCTTATATAAATCTCGAATGTTTTTATTCTTACTATTTGTTTCTACCTCATTCAGTTTTTCCTTCAAGTAACCTCTCTTTGTATTCCTAAGTGTACGACTTGCTTCCGGTCTTTCATTGAAATAATTATCTCTCTTCTCCTCAACTGGATCCTGTAAGAATTTCAATTTTGCCTGTTTCCTTCTTTCTACTACCATGCAACAATCTTCATTAAACCACGGTTTCTTTTTCTTAGTTTCATAATAACCTATGCTCTGCTCAGCTGCAATTTTGATGCTATCTCTGATATTTTCCCACACGCTATTAACATCTAATTCTTTCTCAACTTCGTCGGAACTTTCTAAAGTGGCAAACCTATTCGAAATTTCGACCTGATAATTTTGCTTAGCTTCCTCGTCCTTTAATTTCAAAATATTGAATTTAGTAATATTAACTTGTTGCTCTACTCGCTTGGCTACTGATAATCTCTCTTAATTCTCCAATCACCAAATAATGGTCAGAATTACAGTCTGCACCCCTGAAAGTTCGAATATCTACTATACTAGTATGTCTCCGTTTATCTATCAAGATGTGATCTATTTGGTTGTGTGTCAATCCATCTGGAGAAGTCCAAGCATATTTATGTATATCCTTATGGGGGAATGTTGTACTTTTGACAATTAAATTTTTCGATGTGGCAAAGTTGACTAATCTAACTCATTGTCACTACTAATTGCGTGTAGGCTCTCTTTTCCAATAGTTGGTCTAAAAATATCCTCCCGTCCTACTTTAGCATTGAAATCCCCCAATAAAATTTTCATGTGATATCTAGGGAACTGATCAAAAGTATGTTCCAATTCCTCATAGAAGCTATTCTTTATATGGTCGTCTTTCTCTTCTGTAGGGGCGTGAGCATTTATAACTATGATGTCGCACCATCTACCCTTAAGTACTAAATATGATAACCTGTCACTGATAAATTCGACCTTTTTTACTGCTGATTTTATTCTTTTATGAACAAAGAATCCTGTTCCTAATTGGTGATTATTGTTTCCTTCCCCATAATACAACAAGTAATCTCCTATTTGTGATATGCCATTCCCATCTAACCTAACCTCTTGTACTCCCACGAAGTCTATTCTATATCTAGCTAGTTCTTTTGCTACTAATGTTACCCCTCCTGTTCTATAAAGACTAGTTACATTCCAAGTGCCAAATCTCAAATCCTTATTCCTTTGCTGTGGTCGTGCCAGAGAATCAGTCCTATTCCGAGGCTTATTATAGGGATACGTAACAAGCTGTTTTTTACGGTGATGGGTTGTTAGCCCTTCGCCCAACCCCCAAGCTGGAGGACCACCCCTTATCGGCTGTCCACGACTGCTTATTCAATATATTCGCAGCTACCCTCCATATCTGGAGGCCGTCTCCTCTATCCGCAACCTGAGGACGCGCCATGCCGTGATAAGGTAACAAAATATGAATCTATCTTTTTCCAAATATTCACTGGTTCCAACGTCGACTTATCTTGTAATTAGAGTCCGCAACTGCTATACTTTTACACCTTCAATACAAGAAGTATGAACGTTGTTAAACCCTGAACTGACGAAGGGAGACACTGTGAAATAAATTGTGTGACGTGATTACTGGAGGAAGCTGTAACAATCTCCACTCATTATGGTTTCTTCAAATTATGATGTGGGAGACAAAATCGGAAATGTCCGACATAGGTCTCCCGACTTTACTTTCATGCGATGGATTTTCATCTACCTTAAAATGCCATAGTACTTGGCGAGACTTAATCCTGCGTGCCTCAGGTCCAATGCCAACAGAAACCGAGCCAGGATGACACTAACAGTCAAATATACAGTAAATGACACGCTAATCCTTTCTATTATACCTTGAGAAACTTGAATGCGGTACGCAAATCCACCCAGCTCTTTAAATATCCGCCGAACAGACCTATGGCTCAAACCAAGTTTCAGCGATATTCGTCGTAAACTACGCTTTGGAAACTGTGAAATGCTAGCTGATTTTATTCCTATATGTAGAATCTGACAAAAAAACTGATTAAATGCAGCATTTAATAATGGACAGAGTAATGATTCAATAACAATATTAAGCGTGAAGTAGGCAGGATTATAGCAGTACAAATAGATGTACTAATAATGTCATTAATTTGTTATGTGCCCTTGTTTCTGCTTAAATGGAACTCAGCTCTGAAACATGAAATATGTACGACTGTGTGCACATGTTAGGTAAATCAATTTATGCTTTAACAGTGCATCGTTTTAGCGTGTGATACATTTTAAAGCTTACAGCTTATTATTCGTTCTATACGCAGCTTCAATTATTATTGATCCATTGTCAGGTTATCGTACTTGGTAACTCTCTTTCTCTCAAACAATTTCAAAGTGTATCATAAAGATAAAAGTCAAAATTAAAATAGTACATTATGCAACGAGCCTATAATGAAGGTAATTAAGAAGCGAGTATGGATATTTATGAAACGAGCAAAAGCGAGTTTCATAATATATTTTCATACGAGCTTCTTAATTACCATTATAGGCGAGTTTCATACGACTTTTTATGCTCGACCATATTTCTAACTTGATATTATTAATTTTCTTTGTATCTGACCTTGACCAATGTCCCGTATGTTTGTGAGATGTTGGCAGACGCGAAAGTATTGAATTTTTTCCGAGGAACAGATGTTCACATTGACCTTGCTAGGCCATAAGAACCTACAGAGACAACATTTAAATTAAATTAGACATTGAAAAATGAGATGACAAATTGAATTTATTTGAATATTATTTACAATTAACGCTAATTATTATAGTAACAGAACATAACCTTCTGCGACAGTATTGGATTTCCAGCCTCCGTGACTTTTCGCTAATTCTCTTTCGATTACATATCCGAGAATAATCGATACTTGCGGTTTTATAACGGTAGAAAGCTGACCTGTCATTGGCTGAACAGTTGTAACCTGAGTCGTCATTGGCTGAAAGAACTGACCTTTTAATGAGTAGGTGTACTTTAATGACATGCATTAAAGGACTGCTACCAGGTGTATAATTACTACATTTTGGCATGATCGAGCATAAATCTATATATATATATATATATATATATATATATATATATATATACATAATTTGAACTGGTAACGGAAATTATGAGAAAACGGCTGAACGGATTTTAATAAATGATCCCTCAATTTCAAGCTTGAAACCCAAAGTTTTTCAGAAAAATAGTAGTTTTCAGTGAAATGTTAATTTTCCTACATAATTTTCCTATTTTCCAAAATCCATCTTTCGTCAGTTTGAGAACTAATTGCATTTCAGAAAAAAAAAACAAAACACACACTACAATAATCAATACGCTATTACACGAAGGCAGGATTGCCGACATATTTAGAGCTCAAATTCAATTGGTTATTAAAAACTTTAAGACTTACTAAAAATAATTGACAGGTCTGATTCTGCGGTTTGTAATTTTCTGAGTACAGCTGTGTATTAAATATTAAAATGTACAAAACTGGAGGTGGTTTGATGGCATTATTACCATTAGAAATGAAATATTATTATAGTTAATGCCATGATGTGACTATTTTTCCATTAATTATACATATTAATGCTATATTGATGATATGAAAGTGAAACGTTTTGGGGTTATATAAGTAGATGTAGAGAATATCTTAAATTAGATTTTAATTTATATAATTTACTGAGTGCAGGCTGTATAGTATATATAACTACAAAACTTACGTAAGATAATAACATTGTTATTAAAATTCAAATATTTTTACAGTTATTAATCAAATGGAGTTGGGTCTTTTTCATATAGGCCTACTTAATGGTGGTGTGGTGTAAATATTTATATGCATCATTCTCTTCAGTATTGGGTCGAGAGAGTGCAAAAATTTCAGTTCCTAAGGAAAGACCAAAAGGTATTACTTACTGATAAAATAAGAGGCCTACAAAATTTTTGTAGTCTCCCGATCATTTCAGAAAGATCTCTTAGCAGGATAAAATGATTTTACCTTCTACATTTCAAGCTCTACATGCAGCAGCTATACGAAGATGCTATGTCTATTGTTCGAAAGCATAGTAAACCTGACTTTTTTTTAACTCTCGCCTACAATCCATAATGACCTAAAATGGCTATTGCTTTCCTCCCACATGAAAAACCCACTGATAGTCCTATCATTGTTACTTGCGTTTTCGCGTTGAAACTCAAAAACTGAAGGTGGATAGGTTCAAGAAAAATTATTTGGCCTAAAAGACATTCAGAGGGAGTACAGACGTGGACAGATTATTAGCAAAATTGAAGATTTTTATTATATATTTTTACAAACTATGATTCTTCAATTCAGACTGCAGTTGATATTTTTGCGTATTTCCAAATTATTAGCAAAATTGAAGATTTGTATTGTATATTTTTAGAAATTCTGACTCTTCAATTAGGACTACATTTGATATTTTTGCATATTTACAAATTATTAGTAAAACTGAAGATTTTTACTCTATACTTATTTTTACCAAATTCTACTCTTCAACTTGGACTACAGTTCACATTTTGGATATTTCCAAATTATTAGCAAAACTGAAGATTTTTATTTTATATTTTGACAAAATTTGACTCTTCAATTTAGACTGCAGTTGACATTTTTGCATATTTACAAATGTTTAGCAAAATTAAAGATTTTTATTATATATTCTTACAAAAAATGGCTCTTCAATTTAAACTACAGTCGACATTTTTGCATTTTTCTGTCAACTATAATGATAGAAATATGAAAAATTGTCAACTGTAGTGTAAGTTGAAAAGTCAAATTTTGTAAACAGAATTATCATAAAAATCGTCAATTTTGTTAATAATTTGTCCACGTCTGTATGTTTCATTATTATAGAAGCAAATAACTTTTAAAATGTCTGGTATTCTTCGTTGAAAATAAATATGCAAAATGTTTATTTGAACATCTAATGAACTTAGTTTGCAGCAGCATTTGCTGTACAAGCCACTAGTCTGACTTTATTTCTAGGCAATATAAAGCAGTGAAATCTCATTCATGTTGCTTTGTAGCGATGAATGGAGGTCTGTTTCTCTAAACGACATATCTGAGCACCGATCAGCATTAATAATGACAAGCAGGGCGATTTCCATCACCGTATATTTCTTGACAAATTTGTCAGTGTTCATCATAATCTTGGCAGTTTGATTAATAGAGTGATCCATATAAAACTAACACATTCCTTTATTTGTTTCAACAAGAATGATGCTAACTACAATTTGTTATATCTCAAATGTAGATATATTTAGTACAGCGGTGCATATTAAAACCCGTGCGGGCTGAAGTACGCGGAGGACAGATTACTCTACGAGCGACTTAACTTTCCTCCCCTACTAGAGACCACCGAAAGAAAGGTAGCGGTTGTCCATGCATACGTTAAGGGGTTAGGTACAGCTTACAGCAGTAAAATTTTGGAACTATTCAACATTTTTTTTCTCCATTACTGTATCTTCTGCAATTAAGGAAATTAGTATCTGAAAAACATACTGGAGAAAAAATGGGAGTATAAGGGTACAGTGCATCAGTTATTCATAGATTTCAAAAAGGCATATGACTCGGTTAAGAGAGAAGTTTTATGTGATATTCTTATGCATTTTGGTATTCCCAAGAAACTAGTTCGATTAATTAAAATGTGTCTCAGTGAAACGTACAGCAGAGTTCGTATAGCTCAGTTTCTGTCAGATGCGTTTCCAATTCACTGTGGACTAAAGCAAGGAGATGCACTATCGCCTTTACTTTTTAACTTTGCTCTAGAGTATGCTATTAGGAAAGTCCAGGATAACAGAGAGGGTTTGGAATTGAACGGGTTACATCAGCTGCTTGTCTATGCGGATGATGTGAATATGTTAGGAGAAAATCCACAAACGATCAGGGAAAACAAGGGAATTTTATTGGAAGCAAGTAAAGAGATAGGTTTGGAAGTAAATCCCGAAAAGACAAAGTATATGATTAGGTCTCGTGACGAAAATATTGTACGAAATGGAAATATAAAAATTTGAAATTTATCTTTTGAAGAGTGGAGAAGTTCAAATATCTTGGAGCAACAGTAACAAATATAAATGATACTCGGGAGGAAATTAAACACAGAATAAATATGGGAAATGCCTATTATTATTCGTTTGAGAAGCTTTTATCATCCAGTCTGCTGTCAAAAAATCTGAACGTTAGAATTTATAAAACAGTTATATTACCTTTGTTCTTTATGGTTGTGAAACTTGGACTCTCACTTTGAGGGAGGAACATACGTTAAGGGTGTTTGAGAATAAGGTGCTTAGAAAAATATTTGGGGCTAAGAGGGATGAATCTACAGGAGAATGGAGAAAGTTACACAACACAGAACTGCACGCATTGTATTCTTCACCTGACATAATTAGGAACATTAAATCTAGACGTTTGAGATGGGCAGGGCATGTAGCACGTATGGGCGAATCCAGAAATGCATATAGAGTGTTAGTTGGGAGGCCGGAGGGAAAAAGACCTTTGGGGAGGCCGAGACGTAGATAGGAAGATAATATTAAAATGGATTTGAAGGAGGTGGGATATGATGATAGAGAATGGATTAATCTTGCTCAGGATAGGGACCGCTGGCGGGCTTATGTGAGGGCGGCAATGCATCTCCGGGTCCCTTAAAAGCCAATAAGTAAGTAAGTAAGGAGGTAAGTAAGTATTTATTTACCGACTTGTTTATTTATTTACACATGTATTTATTTATTTATTCATTTTAAGGTTTGGTTTTCAATCTTTTACGACCTAATGGTTGTAACTGTGTGCACTAATCTCATAAAATAATAGGTGTCATTCTAAAAGTTTTATAAATACCAACGAAACTGTAAAAGTCATGTAAATAGAAAGGACCTAGAGAGATCCTGAATTATAAATCGAGAGAAAGAAGCGGCGTTGATCTAGACGAGATAGAGCTGAGTTCGAGAAGGTCTAAGGTTTTAATCCATTAAAAAATAAAAGTATAATGATGATAGTGATGATTATTATTATGATAGTGAGGCTATCTTCCAGTTTCATTAAGTGTGAAGATTTCTAGGCACTGTACTCCCACACACAGAGTGCGACGGGCTAGAGTTATATGTAGGAAAACCAGATTTGTTTTTCTTGTCGATATAAAAAGGTTTCCATTAGCAAAACCGACGTCTGGATCAGAGAGAAGGTAGGAGGGGAGATTGCCACGGTGGATGAGGATGGCGATGGATGAGGGAGGACCCAGACGAACGTAACTGACAAGACAGAAGATGAAGAATCGGTTAAAGATGATAAGACGGGAGAATATCTGCCGCCGAGAATCAATACTAGGAAATGATGTACACGGGGAGGAAATAAACGCAAATGAAGTGAAATCGACAGGTTGTGACTCCCAAGTAAGCAATGAGCAAGATGGCTGCAACAAGGAACGTGAAACAAAATGAAAGTAACAATGTTTGGGAAAGTTCGCTCATTAAAAATAATTACTTAAGCCTTTTACTTAAGGGAAGTTCCTACTTAATGTATACAAAAGAATGGTAAAACTATCCTATCTTCAAGTAGTCATAAATATAATGCTATTTATCAGAGATCTTTCTTTTTTTAGTGATGTGTGTATAAACATTAAGCTTTAAAAAATTAATTGATGAACTAGTGGACTTACTCGTGTTAAATATGTAATATTCGTCCGGCTTACAGCTATTTCAGTGCATCACGCACCATCATCAGAGCCTACTAGATCGCGGCGTCATCTCGAACTTCTCTGCCTGTTAGGAGGGTGTGTTTTATTGTTGGAATGTGTTGGATTGTGGAGTCGAATAGTGTGTGTGTACTGAAATTGATCTGTGTGTTGAGGATTTGATCAGGGTGTGTTTTAATGTGTTTGTATATTTCGTATTGTTCTAGTGTGTTGAGTTTTTGGTTCTTGGGTTGTGTGTGTAGGATTTCCATGTCCGTATTTATGTTATTGTATGTATGGTTGGCATTGGTTATGTGATCGGCATATGTAGATGTGTTGTGTCCTCTGGTTATAGCTTTAATGTGTTCTTTGTAGCGAGTTTGGAATGATCTGCCTGTCTGTCCTATCTAGAACTTGTCGCAACTATTACATGTGAGTTTGTATACACCTGTGTGGTCGTATTTGTTTGTTTGGTCACATAACCAATGCCAACCACACAGACAATAACATAAATACGGACATGGAAATCCTACACACACAACCCAAGAACCAAAAACTCAACACACTAGAACAATACGAAATATACAAACACATTAAAACACACCCCGATCAAATCCTCAACACACAGATCAATTTCAGTAAACACACTCTATTCGACTCCACAAATCCAACACATTCCAACAATAAAACTCACCCTCCTAACAGGCAGAGAAGTTCGAGATGACGCCGCGATCTAGTAGGCTGTGATGATGGTGCGTGATGCACTGAAACAGCTGTAAGCCGGACGAATATTACATATTTAACACGAGTAAGTCCACTAGTTCAACAATTAATTATATTCAAGTGTTAAAAGTGGTGTACGCAAGATTCAAAAATGGATTTAAGAAATTGTTACTCTAGAGCAGTGATGTCAAAGCAAGCGCATTTTTCTGACCTTGACGTCGTGCGCGGGCATCAAGCGCTAAGTATGGAAAGAGGAAGGGTTGTGTATATGAATAAGCAACCTGTTGGATTAAGAAAAGAGTGGTGCACAAACTTCAAACGGAACGTGAAATTTTATGTCGTTATTTTTATATGGCTTCTTTCTGTTTAGTATTATCTATATTGTCTGTAAAACAAAAGTACTAATGCCAATTTCTTAATATTGCAGTTGTGTTTTAAACGTTAATAACATAATAGAGTGTTAAGGAGAAATATTGACATAAATTCCGTAGTAGTACAACTATATTGTACTAAATGGATGAAATATATCAATCATAAAGAAAGTGATATCCCAAAAAAAGAGATTGAGTATGACATGATAAGTTGGAATTGATATTGGTGGTACCTTTAGCTTACAAAACTAATCAATAAACTAATCAAAACAATATTACAGTACAGAGCAAAGTTACCTGGGTGCTGTATATGTTTAAAGTGTAACTAATATTCCATAACAAAACCCTTATCGCATTATGCTTTTAAGGTGATATTGGTTAGCAACTTCCTAACATCAGAATATTAAATTATTTTCTCGAATTGTGCTGAAGCTGTAGAGCTGACATTTTTACAACACATGGGCAGATATCTTTTGCTTATGATGTAACAGTAGTTGCTTTGTTAATTCATTTCCTTGCAAACAATTTCCATGTGAATATTTTAAAAATTTTCAATACACTATCTTCAGTAATACGTATTTACGGTATATTAGATGTACGAAAACATTCTGTAAGGCTACTAAATAAATAGGACTAAATCTGAAAATTTCACTTTTCTATAAAAGAAGTTGAGAAAATATTTCTTTTGAATAAAAAATCAAACTTGTGAAAAATGAGCATTAAAATTAAAACTTACATTCTTATAATGCACTTATACTTCTCAGACAAATCTAAAAATGAACATGGATACAGTTTTAATAAGTTTTCTTCCTTTTATCTATTGAATCAGTGCTGGCCATCCCTGAATATAGCTCGACCAAGCGGCATATACTACCTCTTTCGTCTGTCTCTTTCCTTTCCGCTGTAAAGCGCTCAGGCTCTCCTGAGCTCTAAAGCGCGCGCTTGCTCTATGGGCATCAATTGACATGACTGCTCTAGAGCAGCGGTGACCAAAACTCGAGCTGCAGTGATTACATGCGACAGACAGGAGACGGAGGAAAGGTACTTGGCATGAAAACTACAACCAGTGGCGGTTCCTGTCCTAATATCATGATAAATCTCACGGATAAAATCTCAAGCTTTGCTGTATCAGTAATGTCACTGCTGTCATTAATAGCCAGTGAATAATACACGATTTTTCTTGCTCCGCTTTTTAATCTTCCTCTTGAATATAATCAGGTATTTTCTAAATTATTCTCTCGATACTTGGTCGAGAAATTCGCAGTTCTTCAAAATTAAAAACGTCTTACGGACAAGTTATTTAAGCTATTTTAATCATTACTCTTTTCAGAAATCTTGTTCTATTAAAAGGCTTTAGAGCACGAAATATTTCAAACCCCATTAGCTAGCTGACTTCCTTACATTTATTTATCTCGTTTTTCTCTTCCTGGCTATGATTTAAGACATGCCAATTCCTGGCGTTTAACAGTTCGTTGGCACATAATATTGAATCCGTTTTTCTACAATATTATTATTAAAATGAATAACTAATAAATAGTTACCCTCATCTAAAGATTAAGAAGATTAAAATTGAGATAAAATCTAATAGTTTTATCCTTCCATGAAGAAGATCTAAAAAATCAATATTCACGAACGTACAGAAGAATTATAGAAACACATAATTATTGGCCAGTAATAATAATAATAATAATAATAATAATAATAATAATAATAATAATAATAATAATAATAACAACAACAACAATAATAATAAAACTTTATTTAGCATGGAAATTAATGTTTCTATATACTCATAATTGAACCGTTGAGCAAAGTAAACATATTACATTTTGTCCGACAGAACAACAAAAAAGTTCTCCTTCTCATTCTTTACGAAACCACCTCTTACTGCTTGTACAGACAGAGTTTGTAGAGCGACATGATACCGCCACTACATGCCTTCAGTACGTGAATGAAACACACAGAAATGTACAGGAAACTCCTCGTACCCGTTTGAATATCTGTGATTACACGATGTAATCACGACACCCGCTTTGGTCACCGCTGTTCTAGAGTAAATTTTTCCCTTTGAAATAATTTTTATTGAAACATAATTGAATGGTGAATTTGCAAATCGACTTAATCCACATTTTGAGGGTTTTGAATTGAGAGCATGGTTATGTTACTGTGTGCAAGAAGCATCGTTTAGTATCAGAATGACTTTAATCCACGTCTTTTGTATAGTTTTTATTAGCAGCAGAATATTTGGTTAAGCGGTAAAACGACTTTGGTCCTGGACTTAAGTTGTTTTTCCTTTCAAGTATTGAAGAAACTTACATAATATGTAATTTTAATCATACACTAAGCTGAATTTTTTTTTTTTTTTTGTCTGTTGTCATTGGTAATTCTTTCCGAACTTATCTCACGTTTACCATTCCTTCCAGTGCATCCTTCAGTAGGCAGTTCTATTCAGCCAGTGACGCAACCAATTCCCTTTCTACTTCTTGATCATTTTCATCATTATTCTTTCTCCACACTTCCCAACACAGTGATTTATCCCCGATCAATGAAACCAAAATTCAAGATATTCGTAAAATGCTAAAGTACATTCCTGATGAAGAAGACGTGAATACATTTTACGAAAACATTATAGCATCTGAGACAACAAATAATTGAAAGATGAAACTAAGCTGTGATCTCGTTATAACTCTCCTATGGGTTGTCTGTGCTCTTGTGATTAACAAATTGTTCAAAATAATGTTGTTCAACAATTGCAGTAAGGTTATTTTATGATTTTGGTATAAATACACTTAGTTAAACATGTTTATGTGTCAGCAACCTAATAATTATGATGCAGGATTGAAGTTAATTTGCAGAACAACTTAAGTCCTAAAGATAATTAATTTTTTTACGACCTGGAGAAGAATACAAAAGTATGAATTTTTATAATAAAACTATTTCTCTTACATATAAAAAATTATATTGTAACAATCTATGGTTCTGAGAGGCTAAAAACAGTTTTCTTTAATTTTCTCAAAACTACTTCTAGGGACTTAAGTCGTTTTGAAAATTCACTATTTAATTGTTTTTATAAATTCGCTAAATGCCTGTGATTAGGTACACTCTATTCACTTATTATACCACACGTTGAATTAAAATTTTAGCCACTTATTGCTAATAGATACTAAAACACATCCTACCAAAATTATTAATATAGCTGCAATATTATGGACATAGGGCTTTTATCTATCAAATATAATTTTTGAAAATTTTATCTAAATGTTATAAATCATGGCTTAACAAGCCTCTGGCGAATCAGGGAATTACTAACGGAAGTTTGTTACAACTGTCCTCCAAGATTCGTATTTCACAAAGTTGTAAATAAACACTCGTAGTTAAAGGCTATATTTCATAATGGACACACTACTGCACTCTAAATGTACGGTATACAGCTGCACCCTCACTGTGTGAACGTGTTTACGGATCTAAACACAAAACGTACGCGAGGAAGATGTCTGATCACTGCGATAGCACAGCAGTTACTACGCATACGACTTTTCGCTGACGCCGGTCTAGCCCTGGCTGACTCACTCCGTACTGTGCTCCAACCACGAGAAAGTCTCTGCGGAATGAAACGGAGCGGGGTAATGCTGTGAATGAATGTTGATGTCATAAGATGTCATAAGGTCACATACGTGGGTACTCGTATCCCTATTGGCTCGCTCTCACAGCATAAACAATAACATTGTTACACACATATTTATACTATCCTAGTTACAAAATTAGATCACTGTTAATCTCCTGGTCTTTTAACCCCTCCATATAGGAAATAACATAGCGCATGGTTTTTAAACTGACGTTATAACGATAATATTATATATCTACTTTGCTCCAATAGATGACGCAATAGTAAGCACATTCCTTTCACGATTGATCTCCTGGTTGGAGAACAGCATATGCGTTGTCTTACCGCCAAGGGAACCTCGGATAAATCGCAATATAGCGAACGTCAGTAGGGGAAGTTATCCCCACCCACATGAAATGTGCATTCGCCACAACACTAGCCTATCACGTAGAGTGTGTGGTGAGCTAGTAGGGGAAAAGTGGAAAGGGGTCGTGGGCGGAGCTTCTACGTTCGCTATATTGCGATTTGCCCGGAACCTCCTCCAGTAAAGGGGGAGGGATGTTTGGAGCAGGTTTCATATTTGAGGCGGTCTGGACGTAAGATGGGACCAATCAGCGTACTAACTGAACAAACAGCACGCCCGATTCTAACACCGCCTAGCAGGCTTAACGGCGCAACGTCAACCCTAAGTTGTGTGACAAAAATGTTTGTTTTTGGTTCTTCTACCAACCAAACTAGGCTTAAGGACTTTACTATAGATGGTAGTATATTATGCACACTATTTATTTGAAGTGTTGTATCAGTGAAGAAGTGTGTTGTCAGTGAAGTGTGTTTGTGTCAGTCAAGTTTTATAGTTTATAGTGGTAGAGTATTTGAACTGTGAAATGTTTTTGAAGTGTTAATGAAATCAGGATAGAATCAGTGAAATGTGTCGTAGTTCCAGTGCAGTGAGTGAGTTGACAGCGAAATGAGTGTAGTGCTGAAAGGTATAGCTCGCGCAAGAAACGATTACCGAAAACCAATGGTGAAGTTGCTGTCTGTTTTTACGTGCGTATGTAGGCACGCCGAGGGGGGAGAGGTGCGAGCCGATAGAAGTACTGTCTCTTACAAGAATATGAACAAATGAGGACATCGCTGTGGAAATAAAGAACGTAGAAAGAGAAAGATTCGAAGCTAATTAAACGCGCAACATATGTTTACGAATGAAATAATAATACCGTGCGATACAAGACACGTATTCACATGCATTGGAAAAAATTAAAGTCGTAATGTAACTATCACAACGCAAGACTGATTCTATCGATGTCATTTCTCTTCTGACTGTACTTTTGAATAACATTCAAGTTATCTCGTGACCTTTCCTCTCGCCCGCTCTTCCTTATCGCAGTGTTTGATTCGCATTCCTTCCATCGGTAATCCGTACTTGCGAGACCTGTACTTGTGCATGTATGAACATATCATACTCGTGGGTTTTAGTTCGAACTTAGGGTTAAGATACAAATTAGATTTACTTTAAATGTTATTTCAAGTGATCGTGGTTCACTTCATTTAATTTAGGATGCTCTTTGTTAATATTATTATTATTATTATTATTATTATTATTATTATTTATTAGTATTAGTATTATTATTATTAAACTAGTTCGATTAATTAAAATGTGTCACAGTGAAACGTACAGCAGAGTCCGTATAGGCCGGTTTCTGTCAGATGCGTTTCCAATTCACTGTGGGCTGAAGCAAGGAGATGCACTATCACCTTTACTTTTTAACTTTGGTCTAGAATATGCCATTAGGAAAGTTCAGGATAACAGAGAGGGTTTGGAATTGAACGGGTTACATCAGCTTCTTGTCTATGCGGATGACGTGAATATGTTAGGAGGAAATCCACAAACGATTAGGGAAGATACGGGAATTTAACTGGAAGCAAGTAAAGAGATAGTTTGGAAGTAAATCCCGAAAAGACAAAGTATATGATTATGTCTCGTGAGCAGAATATTGTACGAAATGGAAATATAAAAATTGGAAATTTATTCTTTGAAGATCTGGAAAAATTCAAATACCCGGGAACAACAGTAACAAATATAAATGACACTCGGGAGGAAATTAAACACAGAATAAATATGAGAAATGCCTGTAATTATTCGGTTGAGAAGCTTTTATCATCCAGTCTGCTGTCAACAAATCTGAAAGTTAGAATTTAAAAAACAGTTATATTATCGGTTGCTGTGTATGGTTGTGAAACTTGGACTCTCACTTTAAGAGAGGAACATAGATTAAGGGTGTTTAAGAATACGGTGCTTAGGAAAATATTTGGGGCTAAGAGGGATGAAGTTACAGGAGAATGAAGAAAGTTACACAACACAGAACTGCATGCGTTGTATTCTTCACCTGACATAATTAGGAACATTAAATCCAGACGTTTGAGATGGGCAGGGCATGTAGCACGTATGGGCAAATCCAGAAATGCATATAGAGTGTTGGGAGGTCGGAGGGTAAAAGACCTTTGAGGAGGCCGAGACGTAGATGGAAAGATAATATTAAAATGGATTTGAGGAAGGTGGGATATGATGGTAGAGACTGGATTAATCTTACTCAGGATAAGGAACCTCCAGGTTCCTTAAAAGCCAGTAAGTATACATATGCCCATTATAGATTAATTTACCTCCTGCTCCTGCTCTATTACTTTTTACGAATCGAAATAATTCCGCAATACCTTAAATTGACGATTTTAAAACCAATGAATCATGTAACTTGAAGATTTCGAATAAAAAAAATCAATGTTTCCTTGGAAACGAAATGAGCAACATGAACACAATGAAGTAGGTTTTATGTTACGTATCATTTTACATAGGTATCATCAAGGGAAGCGATACGAAAGGAGAAAAAATTGTGATGGGGAATAGTGATGAGGAAATTAAATAGGTGACAAAATGTGGTGATGACAAAACTGATTTGGAGACAAAATATTGTGGTGACAAAAGTGAATCGGTGACAAAATGTTGCAGTGGCAAAATGTAATATGTGACGAAATCACCTGGTGACGAAAATTCTGGATGTCAGTGCTAAAAGGAACTTGTGCATGTATGAACATATCATACTCATGGGTTTTAGTTCGAACTTAGGATTAAGATACAAATTAGATTTATTTTAAGTGTTATTTTAAGTGATCGTGCTTCATTTAATTTAGAATGCTCCTCGTTAATATTATTATACTATTATTATTAATTGTGTTTATTATTGTCATTATTGAGTGTATTTATTTTATTGGGCTATTTTACGACGCTGTAGCAACATCTAGGTTATTTAGCGTCTGAATGATATGAAGGTGATAATGCCGGTGAAATGAGTCCGGGGTCCAGCACCGAAAGTTACCCAGAATTTGCTCGTATTGGGTTGAGGGAAAACCGCGGAAAAAACCTGAACCAGGTAACTTGCCCCGACCGGGATTCGAACCCGGGCCACCTGGTTTCACAGCCAGACGCGCTGACCGTTACTCCACAGGTGTGGACTTATTGAGTGCAATTAGTTACCACTGCCATCGGGTATTTACCCATTTGCAGTGTGAAAAAAATACATATACATACATACATACATACATACATACATACATACATACATACATACATACATACATACATACATACTGTCAGTGACACAGTTCACCTGCCCTGGAAGGAATGCGGGGTTGAGGTAGTAGTTTTGCACTAGTAGTGGATGGAGTGGATGGAGGGAAAGTTAGAAATACAATGTAGCATGCATTATAAAAACATTGATTTACCAATTCCGCGCCACGTTACTATGGAGTACACTACACATGAAAGTTATATTGCTACGTCTTAACTTCAATATATCTTTACACCAGCAACTCTAGTAAGCAAACGTTCACCTTCGTCTTCCAAGTACAAATGAAGAGAGAGAAATGTTTTTTTGGAGAAAATAGAAAGGGGATTAAGCAGAGGATATTCACACAAAAAGTACCGTTAGCCAGCCGCTTGCTCCAAAGTTAGCCTCACACCCCTCTAAACAACACCCCTAACTTCCCCAAGGTTCAGGGCAGATGAGCTGTGTCATCGACAGTACTTCCGTTAGTTTAATTCAAGGACTTCTGGGACACCTTGTATACGGGTCAGCTATTTCACCACACTAAGATGACTCTGCTGAACAACATTCGATTAGGTTTACTGACTTCTCCCGCGAACTAAGTAAAGTAGAAACTATTAAGGCAAGCACAAAAACCGAAGAGGGTGCAGTGTATCCGGAATCGCTCTCGATAAAATAACAAGTATAATTTTGTCCATCACAACTTGGAGTCCGATTAGTAGTCGGACTAACAGAAAGAAGAGTGGGGGAAATAAAAACTGAGAACGAAGTGGATGTTTGTGAGTGTGGCGCTGTCACGGGCGTCGCGAGAAGCGCCGCAGGTCACCTGGTCCGCCGCGTCACGGTTCCACTCCGACGCACCCCCATCTCACCCCCTCCCCACCCAAGCACTTTCGGCTTACAGCTAAGCTCGTGGGGATCAAAGCCAGCCTCACAGATATGGAGCTAAGTGCATCACTCGAATTCGCCACCGCCGTGTTTTTCATTATTTTTCTTTCCTTTTTATCTCTTTTTAAGTCTCGTGTCATAGAGCCACCCCAGCAGACATTCGTTGCGGGATATGTTGTGGCAAAATCTAATGCTTGACGGTACATCATCAATCAAGCTGTACTCAGGTTGAATGGATATCATGTTCCATCACCGCTACTGGCTACTGTAATTCACATTATTCGTGCCTTTCCTTAGTTTCGTAATACAATGCAGGCCGCAGTGCCTTCAACGAAGAGACGCTGATTCAAATCCTTGTTCAAGTGCTGAGCGCTGTTTAGAATCCCGCCCAAGGGAGAGTCCTACGTCCTTAAGAGGACACTTCAATGATTTTTTAAATTTCCACAATCTTAATTAAAAATTTGTGAAATTTAAACTACATAAATGTACTACAATAGACAACCAGCTGATGTAACCCGTTCAATTCCAAACCCTCTCTGTTATCCTGGAATTTCCTAATGGCATACTGTAGAGCATTGACCGGCATGTTCCGTGCTCTGTGACGTCATACGACGTAGCCGCCTCGGCAATCTCTGCATACTGAGCACAGCGAGGAGAGAAGATTCATCTGAACAGTGGTGGTACGGCGCCTATGCACTGACAGAGCGCGATCCATTCTTCTGAGATAGTATGGGAACAGCACAATTACAATACATTTGTACGAAAACAAAACTGTACAACCGTGATAAATCAATGTAACAAAATATTTTGGTTTGTAATCAAATTTAATGTACTTACAATAATATGAAACTCATAATACAGCCACTTGCAGAAGCGTTTGCGTATATAAATGAAATTCCGAAACTGCTATAAACATACAAACATATAAATAAATACTTTAAGCAGTACTGCAACACTTTATCTACTCGGAAACTTGAAAACAGTGTTTTTTAACACACATTTTTCTACATAATATACAGATTAAACTATATAGGCCCTATCTTGGTGAGTAGTATGCAAAGCATATTTCAATTTTTGAAACACACCATCACTTTGTGTCACTACCGTGCCCAAGCTAAACGCTTTGTCGAGATTTTTTTCCTCTTTTCTCGCGTACTAATTTTGGAATATTTGGAGTCATAGCCTGGCTGACACACAAGCGAGCTTTTTATTGGTCATTAACGATATATGTGAGTCCAGGGAAGTGACGTCCCATTCCGAGGCTTATTTGAAGGATTCGTAACAAGCTGTCTTTTACGGTGATGGGTTGTTAGCCCTTCGCCCAACCCCCAAGCTGGAGGACCACCCCTCATCGGCTGTCCGCGACTACTTATTCAATATATTCACAGCTACCCTCCATATCTGGAGGCCGTCTCCTCGATCCGCAAATATAAGGGTACAGTGCATCAGTTATTCATAGATTTCAAAAAGGCATATGGTTCGGTTAAGAGAGACGTTTTATATGTCATTCTTATTGAATTTGGTATTCCCAAGAAACTAGTTCGATTAATTAAAATATGTATCAGTGAAACGTGCAGCAGAGTTCGTATAAGTCAGTTTCTGTCAGATGCGTTTCCAATTCACTGTGGGCTAAAGCAAGGAGATGCACTATCATCTTTACTTTTTAACTTTGCTCTAGAGTATGCCATTAGGAAAGTCCAGGATAACAGAGAGGGTTTGGAATTGAACGGGTTACATCAGCTGCTTGTCTATGCGGATGACGTGAATATGTTAGGAGAAAATACACAAACGATTAGAGAAAACACGGGAATTTTACTTGAAGCAAGTAAAGAGACAGGTTTGGAAGTAAATCCCGAAAAGACAAAGTATATGATTATGTCTCGTGACGAGAATATTGTACGAAATGGATATATAAAAATTGGAAATTTATCTTTTGAAGAGGTGGAGAAGTTAAAATATCTTGGAGCAACAGTAACAAATATAAATGATACTCGGGAGGAAATTAAACACAGAATAAATATGGGAAATGCGTGTTATTATTCGGTTGAGAAGCTTTTATCATCCAGTCTGCTGTCAAAAAATCTGAAAGTTAGAATTTATAAAACAGTTATATTACCGGTTGTTCTTTATGGTTGTGAAACTTGGACTCTCACTTTGAGAGAGCAACATAGGTTAAGGGTGTTTGAGAATAAGGTGCTTAGGAAAATATTTGGGGCTAAGCGGGATGAAGTTACAGGAGAATGGAGAAAGTTACACAACACAGAACTGAACGCATTGTATTCTTCACCTGATATAATTAGGAGCATTAAATCCAGACGTTTGAGATGGGCAGGACATGTAGCACGTATGGGCGAATCCAGAAATGCATATAGAGTGTTAATTGGGAGGCCGGAGGGAAAAAGACCTTTGGGGAGGCCGAGACGTAGATGGGAAGATAATATTAAAATGGATTTGAGGGAGGTGGGATATGATGGTAGAGACTGGATTAATCTTGCTCAGGATAGGGACCAATGGCGGGCTTATGTGAGGGCGGCAATGAACCTCCGGGTTCCTTAAAAGCCAGTAAGTAAGTAAGTAAGTAAGTAAGTAATAGGATTAGCTGAAAAAGCAGTAGAACTAGCTGTAGTAACAGGACTTGCATAAAAACAGAAGTACTATTAACAGTAGTAACTAGGATTTTATCTCACCATCAGTAGTTTATTCATAAAGAGTGTCTGATGTGCCCTTCTACCATTATGAAAAGAAATCATTACTGAACTGCAAAGAGTACAGAACATGACAGGCTTGACAATCAGATAAACCCACTACCAGACAGCTGAAAAATATTCCAGCGATAACTGTCACAATATCAAAGGGGTAGCGTTAATAACTGAATGGTTATTGACAGACGAATTTTCCTTTGAAAATTCAATTAACTGTAGCTGTGGAATGTCCAATATTAAAACCAGTTCTCCTTAACTTCGTCCATGTTGTCGTACTAACCCAGCAGCTAATGTTGGATCAAAGTCGTATACGTATTACTGCATCTGATACACCACAGGGTGTTCCACGAGGAACAATGAGGTTATTCATGCATTTCATTTACAGAACGGCATTCGTCTAGTTATTGGCTGATCAACTTCAGTACACTTATTATGAAGGAAAAATAGGATTTATATTTTCGGAATTAAAAGAACTTCGACAGCACGTATTTCACTGATCAGATACAACACCCGCTTTATAATTCGAACTCTTAGGTTCGAGTCTCGGGAAGGAAATGTTAATATTTAATATACACAGTGCGCCAAAAAAAAAAAAAAAAAAAAAGGCACAAAATTTAAATGCTTATATTCTAGTAGCTAATGATTTCACTTGAAAGTTTATTTCACAGGCAAATTTAATATTTAATTTTTTACAATTTATTAAACATTATTTTTTATTTTTTTTTTTTTTTTTGTAAGGCAGTGAAAAATCGATCGTTCATGTCGAACTAAGCATTATGGTCTTACGAGTTCAGTAGGCCAAGCCGTTTGTTGTGCTATCATCATTTGTTTTCTTCCGTTTTGAGTTCTCATTTTGTCAATAATAATAATAATAATAATAATAATAATAATAATAATAATAATAATAATAATACTAATAATAATAATGATTTATTTAACCTGGCAGAGTTAAGGCCATATGGGCTTCTCTAACACTCAACCAGGAGTAAAAACTGCGTTACAAAAACACTACAAATTTACAAAGTACACTACAATTTTACTCACAAAACTGAATAAGATAATGATAATAAAATGTAAACAAGAAGTAAGAAGAAATCAGACATAATATATAACATAGAGAAGGAAAGAAAAAAGCATAATAAAATGTGAACAGCAGGTCAAAAATAAATAAGGCATACAAAGTATAAAAAAATAAGACAATTATTGATAATAATAATAATAATATAATAATAATAATAATAAATAAGAATAGTAATAATAATAATGATAATAATAATAATAATAATAAAATGACAATAACAGGCCTAATAGTAATAATAATAATACTAGTAGTAATAAAATAGTGCAGTATAAAGCATACAATGAATACAACATTTTTAAGTACACACAGTAAGGAAAATTATGATTATATATAGCTCAACTTATCACATTAGAGATATACCATTATCGGAAAATATGAAAACAAAAATATAAAATAAGTTAAATATCACTAGAACATAAAAAAAAAAAATGTGAATACGTGGAAACATGCAATACAACACTTGTCATAATAGTAAGTTAGTTTGGCAACTCGTCATAAGATAATTTTCTAACTTGGATTTGAAAGATTTCAATGTTCGGCAGCCCTTGACTTCAGGCGGCAGAGAGTTCCAGTGACGAGAAGCAGCAACAGTGAAAGATGAGGAATACAGAGATGATGCGTGAAGTGGAATTTCTAGCGTGTTATCGCGTTGTGATCGAGTATTAATATTATGATAGCGAGAGAGAGTATGAAACGAGCGAATAAATTATAGGGGGATGAAGTGTTCATAATTCGATATAGGAGAGAAAGTGAGTGCAGATTTCTCCTCTCATGTAACCTAAGCCATGATAACTTCTCGAAAGAAGGTGAGATATGATCATAGTATCGAACATTACAAATGAAGCGGACGCACGAATGAAGACAAGATTTTCATTAAACATTTGCACCAATATGATAATTTATCTGCCTGTCAAATTGTAGGGAACTACGCTCGCGAGAATGGTCTGTTTCAAGTGTACAACGATTGATTAGCAAGATACGGACATGATATCCCTCCTGAGAGATTACTGCATGAAAGATCACATTTCTCAGATTCTCTGATAGTTTCCACTAGAGTTTCAAACGCGTTCTTAATCCTATGGACTATCTTGTATGGAGTCAACTAAAAAAAGCAGTTTACTACGAAACAAGAATTCGGAATATTGAACATTTAAGACAACGGCTTCTTGAATGTTGGGACCGGCTTGATCAAAGACAGATATCCAGTGCTATTGGACAATGGAGAAGACGCCTACAAATGGTCTTACAGTGACGATGCACTCCATAAAGAAAAATGATCCGTAAACCTTTCAACTTGGAAACTGCGCAAAATACTTTAGGTCAGTTTCGTACATGCACAAATATTGCGTGGGAATTTTTGGTCCCCTATATTCGAACATTGTGCATACTAATACTTCTCCTAGCGGCAAATCACGGCAACTATGTAATACAGGCTTTTTCGTAACAAAACTTGAAGAGTTTCTCGTTCTATTTGTATAAGATTTGTAATTTTCCTTTACTTAGTTTATTTGTGGTGAATATTCAAATATGTTTCACGGACTTATGAAAGATTATATAAAGAATAATTTTAAAATGTTTATCTTCTTCTTATTATTCTTCCCTTCAAGTATTAGGCCATATGTCTTGTTATGATCTCACAGTTGAATTTTCAATCCAGCGCTTCTTTGGAATTCAGAGAGATCTCTTCCCGTTTGGACGATAGTGGAGCATGACTTTTGGGATTCTATCTCTACGCATGCGGTGCAGATGATTTATCCAGTTGTTCCGATAATGTTTTACGTGATTAATCACAGGTTCTAGTTGTAATTCTTCCATTACATCTTCATTGCGTTTGTGATCCCATTTCGTATATCCCGCTGTATATCTCATAAATTTCATTTCATTAGCCGTTATTCTGCTTCCGTCTTTCTTCCTCAATGTCCATGCCTCACTGCCGTAACAAAGTACAGGTCTCGCCAAGGTCTTGTATAGGCGAATTCTAGTATGCCTTTGTACTAGGGAAAGTTTCATAATGTTGTTAATTATTATTCCCATTGTTTTGGTGTGCCAGAAAATCAGTCCCATTCCGAGGCTTATTTGAAGGATTATGTCTCGTGATGGGAATATTGTACGAAATGGAAATATAAAAATTTGGAAATTTATCTTTTGAAGAGGTGGAGAAGTTCAAATATCTTGGAGCAACAGTAACAAATATAAATGATACTCGGGAGGAAATTAAACACAGAATAAATATGGAAAATGGCTGTTATTTTTCGGTTGAGAAGTTTTTATCATCCAGTCTGCTGTCAAAAAATCTGAAAGTTAGAATTTATAAAACAGTTATATTACCGGTTGTTCTTTATGGTCGTGAAACTTGGACTCTCACTTTGAGAGAGGAACATAGGTTAAAGGTGTTTGAGAATAAGGTGCTTAGGAAAATATTTGGGGCTAAGAGGGATGAAGTTACAGGAGAATGGAGAAAGTTACACAACACAGAACTGCACGCATTGTATACTTCACCTGCCATAATTAGGAACATTAAATCCAGACGTTTGAGATGGGCAGGGCATGTAGCACGTATGGGCGAATCCAGAAATGCATATAGAGTGTTAGTTGGGAGTCCAGAGGGAAAAAGACCTTTAGGGAGGCCGAGACATAGATGGGAAGATAATATTAAAATGGAATTGAGTGAGGTGGGATATGATGATAGAGAATGGATTAATCTTGCTCAGGATAGGTACCAATGACGGGCTTATGTGAGGGCGGCAATGAACCTCCGGGTTCCTTAAAAGCCAGTAAATAAGTAAGTAAGTATTGTTTTGGTGTAGCCTATTTAGAAATTTTCTGTGAAATGTCTACTTCATCGGAAAAAATAAAATGTGTATTCGAGGTATGTAAAATAATTTACCGGTACTCTTTTTAATATTTTTGAATCTAAACATATTTTGCTAGGCACATGGTATTTTCTGCAGAAGGCCATAATTTTAGTTTATTCTTTATAGCTTTTCATATCATATTTAATTCCAATTTTGTTAAAATAAAAAATTGGACGTTGTAATTCATCTTCTGAGGATGTCACCAGAGCCAAATCGTCTACAAAAAGTAATGAATCTAGTTGTAAATGTCTATTGAGTTGTATATATCCATGAGGCAATTGTTTCCATTCTCTAATTATTTGATTCATATATATATATAATAAACAGCAACGTTTAAAGGCCGCAGCCTTGTCTTACTCCTGTATGAATTTCTGTCCATTGCGATAATTGATTGTCACACCTTACTGCAATTAGATTTGTTTATAGATATTACATGTTTGTTATAAGTTTTTGTGGAACATGATCTGTGGCTAATACATTTAATAATTTAAAATGTTTATAAAATATAAGTACAAAAGACGGTGAAAATCAAAATAATAAAACAAAAAAACACTCTTTAAATTCTAGTACCATTCGAATGAACATAATTCATGATAGGGGTAGTTCAGTAAGACATTGTAGCTACTGTAAGTAAAATAGCTATAGACACTATGTTGGTTCCAACCGTGTCTATAAATGACACTGAATAAAATACAGTGATCTTTTAGGAGTATCTTCCAGAAGTGTGCGTACATTAAGTTTAAATTAAGGAAGAATAATGCCCTAAGAAGGCTGAGTAGGAAACGACAAAATGTGACAAAAATAATCAACAATATCAGGATACAAAAAAATCAAGTTTCCTTTGAAAATGTACACCTATTATAAATTAAGTGTTGCAGTGGAAACCTTAGTAGTAGCTGACACGAGAGACAGATTAGTAGCGATAAGAGCAGCTCCAATGACGAAGAAAGAAGAAGGTGCTGTATCGGATATCAAACAGCTACACGACTCAGGATAAAGGTACACTCGTTAAAATTATTCAATTGAGTGACAGCGTCGATATTCATATAAAAAGAGATAATTCCGTCAGATTTAAGTAAGAAGTAACGAATTGTTGATGTATAAAGTTACATCTACTGTGCAGCATCAAGCTTGTCCATGTTTCTTACAACTGATCTCAAGACATAGTTTAAGTAAATTCTTCACCACTTTCGCTACACTAAGGGCATTGCTGAATAGGCGGAGAATACTAGAATCAGGAAAAAGACGAAAGGAAGAAATGTTTTCAGTGGCATAAGTAATGAAAAGTACACTGGTGTTCAAAGAATTTATGGCTTAGAATTTTCTGATCGTTTAAGCGAATTCTCTGAGTCGTATAACAGGTTTTATGCTCGACCATGCCGACCATCTTCATCTACCCTCTGTTAGTCTAAGCTGTTTTAAAAAAGGAGTTCGCTATTCATGTATAACAGTCTTCAATGCACTGCCTAATTATCTTAAAGATTTGAAGAACAACGAGAAAAGGTTCAGAAAAGAATTAACCTAATTTATACATACTCATACCTTCTACACAATTGATGAATTGTTTATGCTTGTGAATTGAATTATTCTACTTAAATGACATGTACAATTTTATATAGCTCAACTAAAATATGTTTTTATATTGACTTAATCTGTTTACTATGTATTGTATTTTTTGTTTAGCATAACTGATGAATTGTATGTACTGTAAATTGAATAGTATACTGTATAGGTCAACTGATGAATTGTTTAAGCTTATAAATTGAATTAATCTACTTCATATGAATTGTATAGCTTAACGAAAATAAGTTTGTAAATTGAACTAATTTGATTGTATATGTTTGTATAGTTTGGCTGATGAATTGTATATGTTCTTAAAATGATTACTAGTCTGTGTAGCTCTACTGATGAATTGTATATAGACCTACTGTAAATTGAATGGTAATATGTATAGCTCAATTGATGAATTGTTTATGATTATAAATTGAATTAATCTACTTGATATTAATTGCACAAATTTGTATAGCTTAATGAAAGTATGCTACTTTGTATTATATATATTTGTATAGTTTTGGCCGATGAATTGTATATGCTTTAAATTGAATAGTAATCTATATAGCTCTACTGATAAATTGTTTGTGTTTGTAATTTGAAGTAGTTTGCATGATATGTATTATCAATTTCTGTATATTACAACTGGTTGAATTGTTTATGCCTTAAATTTAATTAAATTGTTTTGTATTATAATATAGCTCAACTTATGAATGATCGTTTGCGTTTGTAAATTTAATAATCTGATTGGCTATGTATTGTATACTTTTAGTAGAGCCATCGATGTAGCTCAGTCGGCAGACTCGCTGGGCTGCTGTTCCGGAGCTGCGTTCGGGCTTGGGTTGGATCCCCCTTTGGACTTTGGTTTCTTCCGAGGTTTTCCACAGCCGCGGGACTGAAGCCGGATGGTCTATGGCGAGTCCTTGGCATCAACACCTTTTATTTGATTACCCCCTTTGATTTGATTACCTGGTTGGGTTTTTCCGAGGTTTCCCCCACCGAAAAGGCAAATGCCGGGTAATATTTTGGCGAATCCTCGGACCTCATCTCATCTCACTACATCTCGCCAAAATGTAAAAAAAAAAAAAAAAAAAAAATGTAAAAAAAATTGTACAACATTGTAAAAATTGTAGAAAATTACTAAATTGTAAAACTATAAAATTTGTAAAAATTGTAATTGTAATATTGTAAAATGTTGACATGTTCCACATCTTAAAGCTTCATTGCTCATGTAAGATCTATGGAATAAAATAAATAAATGAATGAATGAATGAATGAATGAATGAAATGTAGTAATTATACACCTGGTAGCAGTCCATTAATGCATGTCATTAAAGTACACCTATTCATTAAAGTTCAGGTTTTCGATTATTCACGGATATGCAATCGAAAGACAACTATCAAAACGTCACGCAGGCTGGAAATCCAATACTGTCGCAGAAGGTTATGTTCTGTTACTATAATAATTAGCGTTAATTGTAAATAATATTCAAATAAATTCAATTTGTCATCTCGTTTTTCAATGTCGAATTCAATTTCAAGGTTATATCAAGTTTAACGTTTATCTTACTCTCTAGATTATATCAAGTTCGTCGACATTCGTTGCCCGGAAAAAACCAATACTTTCGCGTCTGCGCACATCTCACAATTTACGAGATTGCACAAGGTCAGTTCGCTTCTCAGTCACATAAGAATAACATGAATACTTATGAATAATTTCAAGTTAGAAATATGGTCGAGCATAAAAAGTCGTATGAAACTTGCCTATAATGGTAATTAAGACGCTCGTATGAAAATCATGAAACTCGCTTGCGCTCGTTTCATAAACAAGCATACTCGCGTCTTAATTACTATCATTATAGGCTCGTTGCATAATGTACTATTAACTGTCTAGTCCTTGCATAGAGTACAACGAAAAATTATAATACATCATTAATCCCAAATGAATACTTTTGTCACAAAAAATAATTTTCCCCTAAATATTAACACTATTTTACTCAATAAGTATTATCCATACGATTCTGATTTTTCACACTTATCACTAGAGAGAATCTGATGAGGACTGATTTACTACCTTCAACCAATCAATAAACAAAAAAATAAAATAAAAAATAAAAATAAATAAAAAAACAAATAAGTAAATAAATAAATAAATAAATAAACGAACGGACAAATAAACAAACAAACAAACAAAACAAATAGAACGAACAAACAAAGAAACAAAATAAATAAACAAATGAAGAAATAAATAGATAAATAAATATGTAAATAAATAAATAGGTATATAAGTAAGTAATTAAGTAAGTAAATAAATAAAAAAATAAATAAATAAACGAATAAATGGGTAATACAAATAAATAAAGTAAATAAGTACATCAATGTGTCAATGAGTAAATGAGGAAACAAGTAAATAAATAAATAAACAAACAAACAAATAAGTAAATAAATAAATAAGTAAATAAACGAACTAAGAAATAACCAAACAAACAAAACAAATAGAACAAACAAACAAAGAAACAAAATAAATAAACAAATGAAGAAATAAATAAATAAATAAATAAATATGTAAATAAGTAAATAGGTAAATAAGTAAGTAATTAAGTAAGTAAATAAAAAATAAATAAATAAACAAATAAATAGGTAACACAAATAAATAAAATAAATAAGTAAATCAATGTGTAAATGAGTAAATAAGTAAGTAAATAAATAAATAAACTCATCAGTATATAAATAGGCAACAGAAATCAATAAATCAATAAATACATAAATAGGTTGTTGTTAGTCAAGTCTCCGAAGACAGGTCTGAACCTCACAAGTGATATCAACAAAGCACCACTTCTAAGGCAACTAGTCCAGGAGATAATGGGGTAAGGCGACCAGTTCCATCGTCGACTAGCTAACAAAATTAAATAAATATGTAAATCAATGTGTCAGTAAGTAAGTGAGGAAATAAATGAATAAATAAATAAATAAATAGATAAATAAATAAGTAAATAAACAGATAAATAAATAGATAAGTAAATAAACATATAAATAAATAGATAAATAAATAAATAAGTAAATAAATAAATAAATAAATGGATAAATAAATAAATAAATAGATAAATAAATAAGTAAGTAAATAAATAAATAAATAGATAAATAAATAAACAGATAAATAAATAAATAAATAGATAAATAAATAAATAAGTAAATAGACAAATAAATAAATACATAAATAAATAAATAAATAAAAAAATAAATAAATAAATAAATAGATAAATAAATAAATAAATAAATAAGTAAATAAACAGATAAATAAATAGATAAGTAAATAAACATATAAGTAAATAAATAAATAGATAGATAAATAAATACATAAATAAATAAATAAATAAATAAATAAATAGATAAATAAATAAATAGATAGATAAATAAATAAATAAATAAATAAATAAATAAATAAGTAAATAAATAAATAGATAAATAAATAAATAAATAAATAAATAGATAAATAAATAAATAAATAAATAAATAGATAAATAAATACATAAATAGATAAATAAATAAATAAGTAAATAGATAAATAAATAAATAGATAAATAAATAAATAAGTAAATAAACAGATAAATAAATAGATAAGTAAATAAACATATAAATAAATAAATAAATAAATAAATAGAAAAATAAATAAGTAAATAAATAAATAGATAAATAAATAAATAGATAGATAAATAAATAAATAGATAAATAAATAAGTAAGTAAATAAATAACTAAATAAATAAATAAATAAGTAAATAAATAAATAAATAGATAAATAAATAAATAAATAGATAAATAAATAAATAAATAGATACATAAATAAATAAATAAGCAAATAGATAAATAAATAAATAAATAAATAAGTAAATAAATAGATAAATAAATATAAATAAAAATAAATATTTAGAACTTTATAAGACTTACAGGAATTCGCTTCTGACTCCTTTGTTTACCATTGATTACATGTCTTGGTCTAATACTGATTATTTCTGAGGATTCTAAGTGGAAAGAATAAACTGGTAGAGGACTTTTCCATTCATCTTATACTAAGGAGTCATTTCTTGAAAGGATCGTCATTGTTTACCTTCCATTCTGTATATGTTGTAAACGTAATTTTGAGAAAATAAATTTCAAACAGTAATGTCAAATGGAATATGGCAAAAGAACTAAATTATTGCGAAATGCAACGAGGCTCGTTTTCTTGATAGTCACTTTTGTTCATTTACTTCTCGTGTGGCCATAGATGGCTCACGTGGAAAAATGCATCTCCTTGTTCATATATACTTTTTGGTATTCATTGTTAATAAAGTAATAGTAAAAAGACGCTGTCCCCGTTGTTTGAATACAGTACAGTCAAAGCTCTCTAATCGATATGACTTGGTACATAAGTTGGTGTAATAATGCACTAAGGCGCATTCATATGTGTGGTTGTAATTAGTTTGAGCAAGTTAGTCTTCTGATGAGACAGAGCTGGCGATTTATAATCTGCCCCTCCCGTTGCATGGTGGGTATCGGTTCTGCATGGTTTAATTAATACAAACTGACTGCTGAGTCGTGTGCTGCCCCCTTCACATTGCACGCTCAGCAAGGTTTATCTGTCTGTCTCTAATGCTAGTTTTTCACTACATTAATTTTTAATAGCAATGTTAATGGCTTTAGAAAAAGGAAAGAAAAACGCTCTCCCCGATCAGTCACAGTAATGTCGAGCCTTGGCCACGAAATAAGACCCAAGAAAGTAACTACAATGTGGTGCAGTCTATCCTGACTTCCAGGTTCGGTAAAGTTCACAATTTTATAATGCGCGCAGTTCTGTGTTGTGTAACTTTCTCCATTCTCCTGTAATTTCATCCATCTTAGCCCCAAATATTTTCGTAAGCACTCTATTCTCAAACACCCTTAACCTCTGTTCCTCTTTCAAAGTGAGAGTCTAAGTTTCACAACCATACAGATCAACCGGTAATATAACTGTTTTATAAATTCTTACTTTCCGCTTTTTTTTAAAGAGCAGATTGCATGACAAAAGCATATCAACCAAATAATAACAGGGATTTCCCGTATTTATTCTGCGTTTAATTTCCTCCCGAGTGTCATTTATATTTGTTATTGTTGCTTCAAGATATTTGAATTTTTCCACCTCTTCAAAGAATAAATCTCCAATTTTTATATTTCCATTTCGTACAATATTCTCATCACGAAATATAATCATATACATTATCTTTTCGGAATTTACTTCCAACATATCCCCTTTACTTGGTTGAGGTTTTTTTCCGGGGTTTTTCCCTCAACCCAATACGAGCAACTGCTGGGTAACTTTCGGTGCTGGAACCCGGACTCATTTCACAGGAATTATCACCTTCATTTCATTCAGACGCTAAACAACCTGAGATGTTGATACAGCGTCGTAAAAAACCTAATAAAATAAATAAAAAATAAAAACATATCTCTTTACTTGCTTCAAGTGTTTTCCCTAATAGTATGTGGATTTTCTCCTAACATATTGACGTCATTCGCATAGACAAACCCTCTCTATTATCCTGGACTTTCCTAATGGCACACTCTAGAGCAAATTTTAAAAAATGAGTGTGACACTGCATCTCCTTGCTTTAGCCATCAGCGAATCGGAGAAGCATTCGACAGAAACTGAGCTATACGGAATCTGCTGTACGTTTTACTGAGACACATTTTAATTAATCGAACTAGTTTCTTGGAAATATCAAATTCAATAAGAATATCATACAAAGCTTTTCTCTTAACAGAGTAATATGCCTTTTTGAAATCTATGAATAAGTGATGTACTCTATTGTACTATAGCCCTTGGATTAAACAATATTAACATGGAATTGATCAATTTGGCCTATAGTGGGTTAATGTGTAAGTTTCGAATATAGTATTTAATTAAAAAATGTTGGAAAACTTGCAAAATTACAAATTCATGGTCAACTGCATTTGTAAAAAAATATATTTAAGAAAAGAACATCGACATATATATCAGAACTCTCGAGGGATTAGCCTGATGAATGCAGGGTACATAATATACTCAAAAAATAATAAATAATAGACTAATAAAAATAACAGAATATATGCTGGCTGGGAACCAAAGTGGTTTCAGAAAAGGAAGATCATGCATACACAGTATATTCATAATGACACAGATAATAGAGAAAAGAAGAGAAAACTTTCTAGAATCTCACATGGAGTTCATAAATTTTAATAAAGCTTTCGATCGAGTTAACAGGAAAAACTTTGACAAGTATTAATGAGTAAAGGATATATTTCGCATCCCATAAATTTAATATAATAAAGAAATTATATGAAGAAAATAATAAAATAATAAAACCGTATCTAAACGACAGAATTCAAATAACGGAAATTGACAATTATACAAGTGAACCTTCAATTATTAATATAGGTGTTCCCCAAGGCATAGTTCTAGGCCCTATTTTATTTTTAATATATATTAATGACTTATTAAAAATTGATTTATGAAGAAGATTAATATAAATCATAGATACAAGATTTAAAAGAAGAGAAAAATAAAAACTAATTCAGGCCTAAGACAAAGGTGTAGTTTATCACCTATTCTTTTTAATATACGTACAGTAGGCCTATATAAACAACATTTTAAATAAAAGGAAATAATTAGTAAACTCAAGAATTAAAATTAATAGTACTATATGCATAAATAATTTGTTTGCAGATAATAGTACAAGAAAGAGGACAATTTACAAAAATCTATTTATTGGTTAACCGTAGTGTGATTTTTTAAAATATCAATAAAGAGGACAAAAACTATGGATTTTAGAGGCAAATACATGTATCATGTCAGATCAAAAATTGTTTTAGAAGAAAATATTTTAGAACAAGTTTCTAATTTTAAATATTTCGGTAATGATGTAAGTTTTAATACTGATAAGAATATAGATGAAAAAAATTAATAAATTTCAGGCAATTTATGGAACAATTTAGAGAACTTTTAGAAACAAAGTAAGAAGAGATAATGAAAATAAAATTGTACAGAGTAATGGCGATACCATTACTGCTTTATGAGTCCCCCCCCCCAAAAAAAACAGGATTCAGACGATAGAAATGAGATTCCTCAAACAAGTAAAAGGTTATAACCGAACTGATAACATTAAAATGAAATACAATATACAGGGTGATTCACGAGTATTTACAACCACTTACGGAGTTTATTTCCGAAGACATTATGAGCAAAAAATGTCATATAAACATCTGTCCTAATCTCAATATTTTCAGAGTTACACTAATTTCAAATTGTTAATAAAATATCTTCTTTTTGTTTTGGTTTTAAGGGTAAAAAAATATTACAAATAGAGAATGAATTATTCAGAAGTATCATTTCTTTAATTGGCTAGTGTTCTGAAGCTAAAAAGTGTTGTTAATTCTGCAGTGCTCGGGAAAAGTGACACAAGTCAGTTTCCACAAACCTTTCTTGATAATTTATTGACAACTTACGGAACATCTGCTCGCTTGGAAAAAAAATACATACGTATAGTAAGTCCGCTCAAATGAGAGCCACTTGCACCTACCTTGAGCGGGAGGTGTCAGGTGTTTCAGTCTTGAAGCACGCGGCTGATTCTTGATAAGCCAGCGCTGTTGACAGATCTAAGTCTGTACTCCGAGAACAAGTTCATATGTATATTGTGGCTTTTGTGTTCCATATAATATAAATCAAAAATAAAATAGCTCCAACATCAAATAAACTTCTCAATGCAATGCGTAATAAAACACAAGCTACCCAATATGAGTTTCCGTATCAAAGAAATACTTTAATGGCACTATTGCATTCAATGGAGTTTAAATATAAAATTCATGGATCTCAACCAGCAGCAATGGAATCATTACGAATACGGATGTGGCGTTCCTCGTATTTACGGAATATAGAATATTATCGACAACTGGGTTATGCAGAAGTTTACTTAGATGAAACATGGTATGATACCCATGACGGAGTAAAGTGTCGTTAGTCAGACGGGTCAAGTTATTGTGTTTACAATTTTTCTTGAGATAAAGGACAGCGAATGGCAATTTTACATGCGAGGGGAAGAAATGTTTTCATTCCATTCATTATTCGTTACTCACCAAAGTATGTGTGATGCCCCGGCTGATAATCGTGGGACTATGAATTCTAAAATCTTTGAAGAATGATATATAGAATGTTTGCTAAAACGACTGGAAGGATCGTTTGACATCATTATGGATAATGCCCCATACCATTCCCGTATTGTGAATCCTGTACCTGTCACTAGATCAACAATACTGTAGATGCCATTAAAACGTGAAAATAACATTCCTTTGCCCACGCCAGTCCCAACAACAAAGTTACATCTGCTACAAGAGATAAAACGTAGCCATTACATAAAAAAGATGTGTGTACTGTAATTGACGAACGTCATCGAAATACGGCCATGTTGTACTACGACTGTCCCCCCCCCCCACCATTGCCATAGAATTCGTTTGGTGGGAAATGAAGAGAAATGTCCGGTCAGAAAATGAATAGAGAAACAAGTCCGTTCAAGAAGTACGGGATTTAATAGTAACTGTGATGGATGACATTAACAATAAAGAGCATTGGGTGACGTATATCGAACATGTACAGACAAAAGAAAGTGATTATCGTTCCTTAGCAACTAGCTTGGAATCTTGTGTAATTGATTTAAATAGTGACTCAACGGACTCTGAATAGGAGGTGTTCGTGTTTTAGTTCTGTTTTTACAAGACGCACACGAAGATTCACTTCAGTCTTCAGAAGGGAGATATGGCAACGCAGCGTTGTTTACATGGAACCTGTTCAGAGTCGCGTGCCTACTTGCTCCCTGCGGTAAGTGTGTCCAATCACACGTTCCAAGTGGCTCTCATTTGAGCGGATGTACTATATTCCTCCCATTACAATAATTCATACAGAAAAAAATCAAATCGACATAAACCAGTGTAAGTTGTCAATAAAATTATCAAAAAAGGTTTGTGGAAACTGACTTGTGTCACTTTTCCCAAGCACTGCAGAATTGCTTTGTACAGATTTTGATTTTCAATTTTTAACTAAATTGACATAGTTCTTACGCAGTTATGATAAAAATTGTTACAAATCATACGACTTTAGGAACTTGATTCTTTACAGTTTAATTAATAATAATAATAATAATAATAATAATAATAATAATAATAATAATAATAATAATGTTTTATTTTCGCTGTCAGAGTTAAGGCCATGAGGCCTTCTCTTCCACTCAACCAGCCTTAATCAATACAATACGTATTTAAATTACGAATATTTACACTACACTTAAAAGGTTCTCCAACAATATTCTTCAGTTAAGTTAACGACTAGTAGACTACATATTTATTTAAATTTAGATAAATCTATAAGGTAAAGTAGTAACTTAATTTATGAGCTAATTTAATTCAATGAATTATAATTAATTTGAGGTTTGAGATAGCTAGTAAAATGATGAAAATTAATTTAATATAAGCTTACTAGAACTATGTTACAGGGAGAAAAAAAATATATAAATCTAAAATATATTTCTATAATGAGAATATTAATGTAATTGCCATTAGAGGTTTTGTAAATATATTTAGAGAAATTAATGATAATAATAGGAATGGACAAATGTTAGTTTCATTATATGTAATAAATATTAATCAGCAGTTAATCTGTTAAGTAAGAATTTATGTAATTTTGACCTAAATGAAGTTATTGTCCAACAACCCTTTACATATCTCGGTAGCGAGTTCCAATTTCTAGCAACTGAAACTGTATAAGATGAAGAATATAACGATGTCTTGTGGTAGGATTATGCCTCCTAATGTAGAGTCTTGAAGAATTTACAAGAGTGGCGTGATTTAAAATATTTTTTGTGATAAATGATTAAGAAAATGTAATTTTGTAGTTAAAAATCGACAAAAAAATCTGTACGAAGCAAACTATGGAATTCACAACACATTTCTAGCTTCAGAATACTAGCTAATTAAAGAAATGATACTCCTGAATACTTCATTCTTTATCTGTAATATTATTTTAGCTTTAAAACTAAAGAAGAATGGTATTTTACAAACAACTTCAAATTAGTGTCACTCTGAAAATATTGAGATTAGGACAAATGTTAATATGAAATATTTTGCTCAGAATATCTTCGAAAATGAGCCCCATAAGGGACGGTAAATCCTTGTGAATCACTTTGTATAAGTGTTAGAAGAGTGTATAAAACAATGTAATAGTAATATGCGTTAGAAGAGCGGTATGTTGAAGTTTTCATGTTCGAGGGAAAGTTTGAAAAAGCGAAACGTAGTTGATCTCTTTTAATTTCCGAGAATTTAAAGAAAACATACCGCTCGTGTATCGTACATCGTTTATTACATACCTGAAAGAGGAATTTCTAATTAGTTGCAATGAAATCTCCATCTTGGTTTCTGTTCAATGACGGCAAATTTGCAAAACAAAAATATCTATCTTCAACATTGTTGATTTAAAATGTTTTCTGTGTTTACTATACTCCAGCAGGCCTTGATATACGTCTATCTTTTTTTCCCCCAGTCTATGATGAGTCTGGAATCTTGTTGATTTTTTCACGGCTTCCTTAATGTTACTTGCATCACGAATGCAGTAACTTTAGTGGAGTTGTAGAGTTTACTTAATTTTTGCAAATATTTAAAAACAATAATTAACAGTGCAATTTAGGTGAAATTGCAGTGTTAAGTTTCCAATTTATAATTATTACTATATTGAACGTCTCTAAAAATAATATCTTAAAAGTCTAAAGCAGTAAAATCAATATGTCACTTAAGCGGTAAGTAGAGGGAAAATGTTATGTGTGTTCGGTTGGGAATACTGAATGTGGAATTTTAGACTTTCCGCGGATTGGTTTTGTGCGGAAACCAAGCAAATACGCACGATCTCGCACAAATGTAGTTTTGAACTCCCTTGCACCGCCGCTCACTGTGGGCTGCAACACACGTAGCATGTGTGTTGGTTGTGTAACCCTCCACAGCTTCTACATATTCTCTTATCTCTATTTCTTTTTCTGTAAGAGGAAGTTCTGATGTTTCTATATGTAGTGGAATGCTTTCAATCCCTAACTACTCCACGTTCTGTGATAGACGGCGAATGATAGAGGTATGTAAACAGGGATGCTGAAAGCTTTCGTGCTTCAGTTCTAGGTCGCGGTCTGTTGGCCTATAAGGATGAAGTACTAATTCCAAGATAAGAAGCTTTGCGTGCACGTGGTACAGTCTTGAACACCAAAACAAGCACCTCCTGCGATTGCCCCCCCTCTCTCTCTCTCTCTCTCTTGTTATACAGGGACATCATTTTATTTTTACTAACATTTTTAATATTAACCTGGCTATAACTTTAGAGAACCGGAAACACAGATTGCTCCCCCTTCCACGACTGTAGTTCGATGATACTGGCGTAACACACAGACAAATCACTTTACTAGATATAGGAGGGAAGAAAAGTAGTTCATCCATTTACGTAAACTAGGAAATATCGCGATTTTGAGTTCGATAATTTTCATTAGGTTTTTGTTTAATCTTAATTCAGTACTGTTTTCTTATAAGTGTTTTTACTCACGAACTGAGGTAGCCATTCGAACGTATTCATTATGCAGTGTATATTACTATATACTGTCTACAGCACATTAGCGTACAATATAGAGAATGAAGTTAAATTGAAAAATAATCATAATATGGATATTTAAAAACATTTTTGAAAATGGTGGCCGTTCATTTCGATACAGGCTTCACTTATTTTGTGCATATTATCGCACTATAGACTATTGCATCTAATTCCAATTGCCAGTTTCGTCCTTCGTACTAGTAACTCATGTTGAAATAATTCTGTACCTACTCTATAAAAGAGTACCTTATGTACTGTAAATTCAACCTGTCCACACCTGTGGAGTAACGGTCAGCGCGTCTGGCTGCGAAACCAGGTGGCCCGGGTTCGAATCCCGGTTGGGGCAAGTTACCTGGTTGAGGTTTTTTCCGGGGTTTTCCCTCAACCCAATACGAGCAAATGCTGGGTAACTTTCGGTGCTGGACCCCGGACTCATTTCACCGGCATTATCACCTTGATTTCATTCAGACGCTAAATAACCTAGATGTTGATACAGCGTCGTAAAATAACCCAATAAAATAAAAAAATTAATTCAATATTCACTTCTGCCCGACTGCACAGATAAAATTACTCAGACATGCTATCTACTGTCCGTCCAAGTGGTTATGCCGCAAGATCGTAGAAAGGGGGGAAAATCACGTGACAATTACTTAACGAGGCCCTTTTATTTAAGTTATTTTAAATAGTTGTATAATATTACGTAAACGTCCAATTCCTAACAGAAATTAATGTTTTCAGAAAAGAGCTAAGACAGCCCTGCTTTTGCAGAGGGGCGTGCAGAAGCAGGTGGAGGAAATAGGGATGCGACGTAGGCAAACGGACAGTACCTGTGCGAAAATATGATTCAATATTGAAAGCTCATTCGTCACTGGAAAACGCGAACATATTTCTGGAACGTACTATACTCACTCAGTGCTGTTTACTATATGCGGTCTTGGATCTGTGTGGAGAGGGGAACTTCATTAGTAGAAGGGGTGGGAGTGAAGTACATTAAAAAACTCAGGTACAATAAAAATTGAAGTAAAAATAAAATGATGTCCCTGTACTAGTCTCTTTTTATGTTATTCTAATCTTTATTCTCTCATTTAACTCTTCAGTCATTTTCGACTTTTCTTGTCGTTTGTATTCTTCCATTCGTGCGTCCGCTTCATTTGTAATGTTCGATACTATGATCATATCTCACCTTCTTTCGAGAAATTATCATGGCTTAGGTTACATGAGAGGAGAAATCTGCACTCACTTTCTCTCTTATATCGAATTATGCACACTTCGTCACCCTATTATTTATTCGCTCGTTTTCATACTCTCTCTCGCTGTCATAATATTAAAACTCGATCACAACGCGATAACACGCTAGAAATTCCACTTCACACATCATCTCTGTATTCCTCATCTTTCACTGTTGCTACCTCTCGTCACTGGAACTCTCTGCCGCCTGAAGTCAAGGGCTGCCGAAAATTGAAATCCTTCAAATCCGAGTTACAAAAATTATCTTATGATGAGTTGCCAAACTAACTTATTATGACAAGTGTTGTATTGCATGTTTCCACGTATTCGCATTTTTTTTCTGTTCTACTGATATTTAACTTCTTTTATATTTTTGTTTTCATATTTTCCGATAATAGTATATCTATAATGTGATAAGTTGAGCTATATATAATCATAATTTTCCTTACTGTGTGTACTTAAAAATATTGTATTCATTGTATGCTTTGTACTGCACTATTTTATTCCTACTATTAGTATTATTATTATTACTATTCTTATTTTTTATCATCATCATTATTATTATCAGGAATTGTCTTATTTTTTATACTTTGTATTTCTCATGTATTTTGACCTGCTGTTCACATTTTATTATGCTTTCTCCTTTTTATGTATGTTATATATTATGTCTGATTTCTACTTACTTGCTATTTACATTTTATTATTATTACTATTATTATTATTATTATTATTATTATTATTATTATTATCTTATTCAGTTTTGTGTGTAAAATAGTAGTGTACTTTGTAAATTTGTAGTGTTTTTTGTAACGCAGTTTTACTCCTGGTTGAGTGTTAGAGAAGGCCTTAACTCTGCCAGGTTAAATAAATTATTATTATTATTATTATTATTATTATTATTATTATTATTATTATTATTCTTTGTTTTTATATTTTCCTACAGTTCTACAGTTTCAGGAAATATATACAAATGTAGTGGGAATTTTTGCCCACTTTTTACATTAATCACTAGATCACCGACTGGAAACATTTACAGTGATGGTCACGTAAGTGTAACTTAGTTCTTAGAAGTTTCTTCTTGGCCGTGTCTTCAATGTTGCCAACTAATACCAGTTATCACCAAAGAGAGATAAATCACAATGCTACGTACTACAATAATAATAATAATAATAATAATAATAATAATAATAATAATAATAATTTGGAGTCTCACTTTGAGAGAGGAACAGAAATTAAGGGTGTTTGAGAATAAGGTGCTTAGGAAAATATTTGGGACTAAGAGAGATGAAGTTACAGGAGAATGGAGAAAGTTACACAACACACAACTGCACGCATTGTATTCTTCACCTGACATAATTAGGAACATTAAATCCAGACGTTTGAGATGGGCAGGGCATGTAGCACGTATGAGCGAATCCAGAAATGCATATAGAGTGTTAGTTGGGAGGCCGGAGGGAAAAAGACCTTTAGTGAGGCCGAGACGTAGACGGGAAGATAATATTAAAATGGATTTGAGGGAGGTGGGATGTGATGATAGAGAATGGATTAATCTTGCTCAGGATAGGGACCAATGGCGGGCTTATGTGAGGGCGGCAATGAATCTCCGGGTTCCTTAAAAGCCACTAAGTAAGTAAGTAAGTAAGTAAGTAAATAATAATAATAATAATAATAATAATAATAATAATAATAATAATAATAATAATAATAATAATAATAATAATAATATAGTAATTAACAATAACAATGTCTTACTTATTTACCACATCTCATCTGTATGTATGTATTTTTTTACTTGGTTATTTAACGACGCTGTATCAGCTACGAGGTTAATGACCATCGATGAGATTGATGATCTCGAGGTGGTATTTGGCGAGATGAGGCCGAGGATTCGCCATAGATTGCCTGACATTTGTCTTACGTTTGGGGAAAACCTCGGAAAAAACCCAACCAAGTAATAAGCCCAAGCGAGAACCGAACCCGCGCCTGAAAGCAACTCCGGATCGGTAGGCAAGCGCCTTAGCCGACAGAGCTACGCCGGTATGTATGTATGTATGTATGCATGTATGTATGTATGTATGTATTTATTTATTTATTCACACTGCAAATGGGTAAATACCCGGTGGCAGTGGTAGGTAACTAATTACACTCAATAATTACATTAATAATAAATTACAATTCATAATAAATTACAATTCAGTAATAAATTACAATTCGAGATGTTTTCTAAATAGTTCAATAAATTATGAAATTGTAAATTTTCCTCCTGGACTTCTCGCATATTATGTGGGTAATTAGGATTAGTACGATCTAATATTAATTTCTTTTTTGTCTGGCAATATGAAATTCATTGCTTTAAATAAACATTTACGATTCACGAGATCTAAATGTAGTTTGGTCGCGTGAAATGATTAGTACGAATTCCGAAAACAGAACACCAGTTTAAAATGCATAGCTTACTTAAAATACTACCAAGCACTTTCTCTCGTCAAGATGTCTCTACCATACTATTTCCGCTCTTGGACATTTTAATAAAAATCTAAACACGAAAGAATTTCATTAAAATGCCAAATATATTTATGTGCATGTTTCATACGAAGTAGGTTCATAAACTATTTCTTATTTATTTATATTTATCTGAATATAGAGTTGAATTGAAATCACAACGCAGCAGAACTGAATTGTGTATTAATATTAACACTTAAGAACTCGCGAACTATTTTGTGACATTAGTACCATATAATACTGGGGGTCAAAAAGGAAACACAACCTGAGAGATAGAAAATCACAATTAGGGTGCATCCAGAATCTAAGTTTCCCTATTAAAAAAAAGAACGCACACTTTCAGGAAAACATTTATTGGCAACAGGTACAGAAATGTTTCAGCTATTTTTCAACGTAGCCAACATCAGAACTGAGACACTTGTATCGTGGGATCAACTTTTGTATCCCTCTGTCGTAGAACTCTGCCGCCTGTGAATGGAAAAGCTTGTGACAGACGTCTTCAGCTATTCGTCGTTGCCAAAACGCTCACCAGAGGACAGGAATTTGTTGAGGAGAGAGATAGACCATAGACCTGACAGAGCTGCCGATGAATTTCAATTGACGTAATGCTTTGTGCATTAAAGAACTTTATCACTAAAGCGCTGACCTCGTTGCCTTTTCATTGCCTGCTGCCGCGATACAAGTTGTCTGCACAAGGGCTATACCGAGAGTCTGACGTCACGTCCACATCACTCGCGATGGGTATGGCGTCTCGACGCATTCTCAATACGCACAGCAGTCGGTCGTCACCTGTAGACCGTGCAGAGTTGTAAACTAGAGTGCCAGTAATGTGAGACGTAAAGAAACAGAAGTTGTTACAATATGTGGAGGAATTTGGCCGTGAGTATTTCACAATACAATGAGTAAATATATTTTGCAAAGTATGCCATATACAGTTTAAAGGCCACAGAAAACTTTTCATCCAGAAGCACTGTAAGTCTAAAAACATAAAAAAGTATAACGCTGTTTGGCAGACATGATACACCATCGAGTTCAAATTCATATAAGCCTACTCAGAGAGAGTTTTGTAACGACCTCTGCAATATGATGGTAAGTTGCAATAGTCCGTTACACAAGTTACAAAATGCTACTTTCAAATCATTTCTGCAGAAACATACTGGGCAAAACGTTCCATGCGAGTCAACTCTACGCAAAAGATATTTATCCCTGTGCTATGATCATGTCATCAACGGCATTAGGAAATCTGTCGCAAATAATAAAATATGAGTTTGTATAGACGGAACGGCAGATATGGAAGGAAGGTCTATTGGCAATGTTATTGTTGGAATATTATCTCCGGACAAACCTTCATAAAAATACTTGTTAACAACTGAGGTGCTTACTGCAGTAAACAGTTCCACAATTGATACCCTCTTTGAGACTGCTATGAATCTTTTGTGGCCTGATGGAATACAAAGAGAAAATGTCCTTCTTTTTGTGACCGATGCTGCAGCATACATGTTAAAAGCAGCACGCCAAATCCGGACTAGATATCCAAACCTGCTACATTTAACTTGCTTAGCCCATGGTCTGCATAGGGTAGCTGAAGAAATTAGGTCGTTATTCCCTGATATTGACGCTTAATCTCCAACGGAAAGAAAATCTTTTTGAAGTCCCCGTCTCGAAAACAGAAATTCAAAGATATCATACCAGGAATTCCTTTGCCACCACAGCCCATTTTAACTCGGTGGGGAACTGGTTGAAGGCGGCATTGTACTATTGTGAACACTACAAGGAAGTCCGTGGTGTAATACAAACATTTGATGATGAAGCGAGTACGTCAATAAAGGTTGCAAAGTCGTTGTTTTCGGTAGCACTCTATGAAGATCTGTTGTACATAAAAGATGCTTACAAAGATGTTCCTACAACAATAAAACAACTAGAATCGTCAATCCTCGAAATGTCCATTGGCCTCCAACTCGTAGAAAATTTGTACCAAAGTCTGTGTGAAGCAAAACCACATCCAAGTTTGGAACCGGTTAAGACGAAATTTGGGACCGTGTTGAAAAAGAACTGTGGATTTTCAGCAATGTGTGAAATAAGATATTGTGACAGCGACGTGAGATTCGAACTCACGACCAGCGTCCCGCAAGAGAGAAGATCGCGCGGAGCACTTTGTGATGGCGCGCGGCGAAGAGGGGAAAGGGCCAACGCGGCGAGAGAGTGGAGCGAGAGTGCGCGCGCATCTGGTGCTGGTAGAGAGGAGAGGGCTCTGGCTTTTTCTGGAGTGCCATCTCTAGAGACGCGTGGAACCTTCGAGGCTACGTCGCTGTGGTTATAAATTACGGACGCGAAGGAACGACAGCAGTTTCCAGTTTTCAGTTGATTAGTCAGCCAGTCAGTGAGAAAGCCAGAGCAAGCAAGCCAGTCTTGTGTACCGGAGTTCGACTCGAGTGTGCGTCCGCATCTGCGTCAGCATCCGAAGGCCTGAGTTCGAGTGCAGTGGACCGCAGTTGGAGAGACCTGAGTTCGAGTGCAGTGGACCGCAGTTGGAGAGACCTGAGTTCGAGTGCAGTGGACCGCAGTTGGAGGGACCCGAGTTCGAGTACAGTGAACTGTCTCTGAAGGTCTGTGGTTCGAGATACTGTGAACTCGAGTGACTGAGATAGAAGAACTGTGAACTGAGAACTGGTAGTTCTGATTTGTAAATAGTGCTTTGTAAATATTAGTTAAGATTAACAGTTCATTGTTGTGCGTAATAGTCCAAGTAAATTGTCATTGTCGTCGGTGGAGTGCTATAACGAATACTGTGTTGAGTGAAGATCCAATTGTTGACGAGAGCGTTTAAGGTGAATTGTAGAAAGGAATTATTGTTGTGACGAATAAATTACATTGTTGTTACTAATAAAATTTACAATACATTTTGTCGGTTAATGGCGAGCCCTCAGATGATACGTGTGACAGCTCATATTTTCGTTTCGCACCACTCACGTCTTGCGATGTGGAACGCACATTTTCTCAGTTTAAAATGTTTCTAAGTGATAGGCGAAGAGGTTTTCCTTTCGACACTTTACGGAAATGTATTGTTCTCTATTGTAATGGAACTGTGGACGCATCAATAGGGGAATCATAAATGAAAACTGTTGTACAGTATTGCATTCTATTAATAATATAATGCTATTAAAGTTCTAAGGATGTGTTACAATGCATTTATTTACAACAACGCTGTCATGTAAAGAAGGTGCAACTTTGTCCTTCACCGCACTGAACTTGTACAACGGAGGGAACGTCCGCATCTTCCCCTCCCATCACACATGAAGCTAGGCATACACCACATTATCCAAGCGCAGGTAACTTATGAACGCGGGCAACGAAGTCCGTGCTTTATTTATCACCGACCGAACCTCGCAGGCGGCGGGAGAAGGAATAAGAGCTTGCATTTCGGACCACTGCTGCCACGCTACTGGCACCAGGCGGGACCTGTCCGGCTGGCATATGATTGATACGTCATAGATCTGTTAAGCATGCGCAATTGACACGGCTAATTATGTTTACTTTCAAGAGGAAAAAATCGGAAAACTTACTTTCTGGATGCGCCTCGTATTAAATATGCTGACCGGACTATATACATTATGTATGTATTATTATATTCCTAAACTGAAAACTAGTCTCCGTGATGGCAAATCCCGTTCATCTGGAAATAGACTTTGAATTGTTTTCCTGGACAAACTCGAGAGAATCTAGGATTGTAATATAAATCTTACATCCATATTATTTATGCTCCACTTTTCTGTGTGGAAGGAAACCGCTGCTCAAAACGTCTGCCTGGGCTCCACTACTTTCTCTCCTGTCCTAACATTTACATACTGATCTTCCTCAAGATCTCCTCCACCTCCACGAAAGCTCTGTACACTCGTATGTATCTTGTTGCATGCCGGGTCAGTTCTAGCTCTTGATTTAACGACTCTAATAATAACGCCCTCTAGTGTGTAAATCATGGACTTCTTCATTATGCAGTTTTCTCTAGTTCTGCACCCACTTCCCTTGTGGCTGTTATTCTTCTCGCAGTACCCCATTCAAATCCCACATTGCTCTCTTCCGCTTCCTGTCTTTCAGGATGTTACAGCAATAAAATTGTTGGAGACGTGTTAAACGCCACATTAATACAAGTTAAAGCGTAAATCTGTAACGGGGCAAACACAATGAAGACAGTCATGCGATTATATGAGATTGATATACGAACTAAATTAGCCATGCTCCATTAACAGTCTCGTCTTCGTCTCTATCATCAATATCGTATAAATTGTGATCAAATTAATAATCATTGTCTTCATCAATATCGCCACTACTAGAGCCATCTTCAGTTACAAGCCGGAGCATGTGTACGTTTGGCAACGCTGAGCGGAGGCTGAGGCGGAGGCAAAATACAACACGAGGTTTGACATTATAGTACTTTGGTTTCGTTGTCATATGTACATTTTCGAAATTAATTTATACAAAAGTAAGTGGATATGATTAAGATTAAGAGTACTGATGTACGTAATTTATTATGAAACCCGAAATGGTATTTATTTGAGTTTTAGAATACCGCGCAAGTATTTACATACAAAGTCTGTGCCACTTAAAATTATAGTGTCTTTTATTGTTGGTAAATAAATAAAAAATAAATAAATAAATAAATAAATAAATAAATGAATAAATGAACAAATGAATAAATAAATAAATAAATGAATAAGTAAATAAATGAATAAATGAACAAATAAACAAAACAATAAATAAATAAATGAATAATAAATAAATGTATAAATGAATGAATAAATGAATAAATAAATAAATACATGAATAAATGAATAAATGAATAAATAAATAAGTAAATAAATAAATAAATCGATAATTAAATAAATATATAAATAAATAAGTAAGTAAGTAAATAAATAAGTAAATAAGTAAATAAATAAATAAGTCAGTAAATAAATATATAAATAAATAACTAAATAAATAAGTAAATAAATATATAAATAAATAAGTAAGTAAGCAAATAAATAAGTAAATAAGTAAATAAATAAACAAGTAAATAAATAACTAAATAAATAAATATATATAAATAAATAACTAAATAAATAAGTAAATAAATATATAAATAAATAATTAAGTAAGTAAATAAATAAATAAGTAAATAAATAAGTAAATAAATAAATAAGTAAATAAGTAAATAATTAAATAAATAAATAAAAATAAATAAATAAGTGAATAAATAAATAAGTCAGTAAATAAATATATAAATAAATAACTAAATAAATAAGTAAATAAATAAATAAATAAATAAATAAGTAAATAAATAAATAAATAACTAAATAAATATGTAAATAAATAAATAACCAAATAAATAAGTAAATAAATATATAAATAAATAAATAAGTAACTAAGTAAATAAATAAATAAGTAAATAAATAAATAAGTAAATAAATAAATAAGTAAATAAATAAATAAATAAGTAAATAAATAAATCAATAAATAAATTAATAAATTAATAATATAAATAAATAAATGAATAAATAAGTAAATAAATAAATAAATAAACAAATAAATAAATAACAAAATAAATAAATCAATCAATAAATAAATCAATAAATAAATCATAAATCAATAAATAAGTGAATAAATAAATAAATAAATAAATTAATTAATTAATAATATAAATAAATAAATGAATAAATAAGTAAATAAATAAATAAATAAACAAATAAATAAATAACAAAATAAATAAATAAATCAATAAATCAGTAAATAAGTAAATAAATAAATAAATGTTACTTGTACCAAAAATAAATAATTAAATAATGCAATAAATACGTACTTTCGCAATATCCTACCCTAATCAATTAACCAATATGAAGTTAGTAAATTGACAATGTTTTGCCGCTTTATAGTGTATCATCTCTGACGTGAAAGGTCTATGATATAATAGCCTATACATTTAAAACTCATGTGATTATCTGTCGTGCTTTTCTCTAAATATTTCAGATGCCTAGGAAGTTAGTTTTGCTTTGGACTTCGCCAGTCACCATAATAATACTGTTATCCAGGATGATTTGTTACAAACTTTTTAAAATATAATTTTAAATAAATATAACTACAGAAAACAAGGTAAAAATATAAACTATGCAAAAAAATAAAAATATAAACAAATGAAACTATTGGCATATAATAATGAAGCATGAGGATTTAAATACAGTTAGACCAAGTATAGAGATCTATGAAAAAGTGCAGAAACATACCTTTAATATAGTATGTAACAAAGCACATAATTATCTATTAAGTATGTGCCAATTAGCGTAAACTTGGTGAACTTTAAATCCTGTAAGTACTAACTGAAAACAAACATGTTTTATAACTAATTACAAAAAATAATAATAAGCTAATCTTAAAAGCCCAGAGTGAATGTGTGCATTTACAAATTTTGGATGGTTCTGACATATAGCAGGCATTCTGAATCTTCAACAAAACTGCAACATTTATGGGATAACAAAATCGCTGTTTACAATGAACCTGAAAATCAACAGAGTAACTTTATTGATATGTATATAGCAGGCGAGACCCCACAATTTTGCTAGAACAATATTTCTGCTGCACTAAGACTATAAAAATGTAGTATATAAAATATTTATTATCCAGAAGTATTGTCAATCATTTTGTCATCATTAACTATAAAAATTGCCAAAGACTGCAGCCATTTTATTTTCATTTATTGTCTTGTTTTTATCGTCAACAAGCACTTAGTTTATAATGCATAAACAATGAACGTTTGATAAGACCGCGAACATAATTTCATCGCCATACACTTATGTTATAACATTAATTTACTTTGAAAATCGACATTAACACAAACACATGCTTTTGTATCGTAGGCCTCCGCTTGACAGTTATTTACAGTGTTGCCGACCCAAGGCTCCGACTTTCTACATAGATGGCTCTAACACTACCATCCCTTCCACTGTCGCAGCAATATCACAATCGACGTCATCAATATCACAATCGACGTCAATACTTCAGCATTAGGTTAAACACATCAACTTCCTCGTAACTAATACAGGTACTGAAACTACATCACTAATACAATTTCTTTGTCACCAACTCAAATTCGTCGTCACAAGAATAACTACATCACCATAACGACAGTAGTTTGTCGTCGTCGATAGCAACATAGCCTTCGTCATCGATAAAAACACAACCTTTGTCGTCGATAACAACACAACCTTTGTCGTCGATAACAACACAACCTTCGTTGTCGTCGATAACAACACAACCTTTGTCGTCGATAACAACACAACCTTTGTCGTCGATAACAACACAACCTTTGTCGTCGATAACAACACAACCTTTGTCGTCGATAACAACACAACCTTCGTCATCGATAACAACACAACCTTTGTCGTCGATAACAACACAACCTTTGTCGTCGATAACAACACAACCTTCGTCATCGATAACAACACAACCTTTGTCGTCGATAACAACACAACCTTTGTCGTCGATAACAACACAACCTTCGTCATCGATAACAACACAACCTTTGTCGTCGATAACAACACAACCTTTGTCGTCGATAACAACACAACCTTTGTCGTCGATAACAACACAACCTTTGTCGTCGATAACAACAGTCATCATCGTCGATAACAACACAGCCTTCGTCGTCGATGACAAACCGTCACCATTAGTAAATAACAACTCAATTACCGTCACAGATATAATCTCCATGCTACATACGTCATCTCTGTTGCTTCAAATATCATCTGTTGTTTACAAATATTTCATAGAACTTATCACAAATATCATCTTCGACTTTACAGATATTATCGAATTCGTCACGAATATCATCGCACTTGTGACAAAATATTATCTGTCACAACATATCATCTCTGTCGTCACACCGTCGCATCGTCACAAGTACGAGTATCATCGCCGTTGTCATCATCTTTGTTAATGTGGTTAGCATGAAGTCAATCTATTCTATGTGGCTGAGTCCATTGCTCGCCTGTATTCTCGCTTCGGTTTAGTAACAACATCCCTTGTCTTCATTTCTATTGCAGAATGTATCGAGTCAGCTAATTCAGGTTCATGACTTACAGTATGTCGACATCTGATCACCTAATTGGAATAATAAGTTATTATTAAAGTAAGACCTAAATAATTACAATTAAATTGTGAAAAGGATCAGATAAAATAAGGTTTAATGTCTTAATGGTTATCACGATTGGTTTAAACATGCACTAAAACCAGACGTAAGTGCAAGTTTGAACCAATAAATTATTGAGATTTGCGATAAAATAATGAGTCTAGGAAATTGTATATTTAGTATGTAGAACTACATTTGTTTATAGATCTTTTGTTATATTATTAAGTTTTGTACTTGTGAACTATATCAATAAATCAATAAATCAAATCATTTCTATTGCTATGAATTATCTAGTATAAATGAATGACAGACTAGACAACTAACCAATGCATTACGTCCGGTTTTCGGGTCCACTAAAGTTTTCAATCCCGGTGGTTCTTGCTGTGTGAAGGATCGAATATACGGCTTGCTGTAGCTGTTAAATACACTTATAATTTATTTCGAAGTAAACTTCAATCGTATTTTACACGTGTAAAGTTAAAAAAAATAATATCAAGTGTTTCGCTCACGCACGTGCGTGATCAGATATGGCGATAGCATCACTGCAAGGCGGAAAATCCATTCATATCGAGTTTCCTTCCTCAGAGGGTAATTTCACTGTAAATTTGTTTTCTTACATAACAATTTGCATAAGCCGCAGGATCTATATTTATGGTTCAAACGCCTCTAATTTTTTACCCACACTCCTAAAATTACTACCCTGTGTAACAAAAAAAAATTGAATTTATACATTGCTACAATCTTTCAATGGCATCATGGCTAGGACTCACGGTACGGAATGTGCGCTGGTTCGAGTTTTCATGGGGGAGATATTTTTTCTAGAAATTCTGGCCAGTGTATGGGAACTGTGCGCACCCAGCATCGTGATGAATTTCGAAAGTTATGGCAATTAGCGAAATCCGGTTTGGAGAACCTATAACGACTGGAAATTATCGTGCTGACCACATCCTACTGGTTGGATAATCATTTAGCCCTTCATGGGCTGTCGCGTCATGGATCACATTACATTACAGTCTATCAATCGTTGTCATCATTACCAACAACAGAAGGAAATGCAGTACACGAGAAGATAGGATCAGAAAATTGTGTTTAATGGAGCAATGGTTTAATGTAGGTAGGGAAAACGCGAGTATCCAGCGAAGACTACCAACAGACACACTCTTTGTCCAACACGAAGTTCATTTTAAGTCATTGAGATTCGAAGTCGGGTTACGGAATAAGAATTTAAAGAAATATACAGGGTGTTCCATTTTATCTTGTGCACCTATTATAACTTTGTTTGGGTAGGTATTGGAATTTTTGTTTTTGAGCGTTATGTTAGAACGAGGGACTAACATGAGTGTGGAGATTTGGTGCATGTAACTACATTACGGTACAAGATACACGTGACGTCATCAATTTTTCAAATAGCACTGTGCCTACATAATTTAATCATGTTACATTGATTACACACATTAAGACGAGTTCAAAAATGTATCACAATGTCACCTTCCCAATCAATAACAACAAAACAAAACGAAAACGTACTTCCAATGTGATAATGTTATGCTTTTACAGTCACAGAAGATGTTCCAAATGGTGACCATTCACACTAATGCACATTCGAAGGCGTTCCTCGAAAGACCGTATGACTCCCCGGCATGTTGCTGGCTGAATGGACACACAAGCCTGTCGAATGCGTTGCTGCATGTCGTCTGGTGTTGTCAGAATGTTCTGGTATACACTGTTCTTTACAGTTCCCCACAGGAAGAAGTCGAGTAGCGACAGGTCCGGAGAACGTGCAGGCCACTGCACGCGGATTGTGGCGTCGACAGTTGTGGTTTGTTTACATGTTAAGACAGGAAACACAACACAAGATGTGTACGGACGTCAGTCGTCTTTCGTTTTGTGAAAGTTAATGCACATGATGAATGGGGCACCGTAACAAAAGATACATTCTAATGGCATTCATTTTGCATTTTGTTGTTATTGATCGGGAAGGTGACATTGTGATACAGTTTTGAACTCGTCTTAATGTGTGTAATCAATGTAACACGATTAAAGTATGTAGAGCTATTTAAAAAATTGATGACGTCACGTGTATCTTGTACCATAATGTAGTTACATGTACCAAATCTCTACACTCATGTTAGCCCCTCGTTCTAACATAACTTTCAAAAACAAGAATTTCAATACCTATCCAAATAAAAAAGTTATAATAGATGCACAAGATAAATGGGACATCCTGTATACAGGGTGTAACAAAAAGGTACGGCCAAACTTTCAGGAAACATTCCGCACACGTAGAAGAAGAAAATATATTATATGGACATGGTTCTGCAAACGCTTTATTTTCATGTTAGAACGTATTTTCTAAAATCCTTCATAATACATTAATCATGGGAGACACAAAGGGACAGAACGTACCGGCATACCACGTGAAACTCTGTCGTGCATGAAATGTTTAAAATGCCCTCTTGGTTACGTCTGGTTAAAATGTACAGTAGAGCATCGATTATCCGAATACCGATCAACCGTAACATCGGTTAACCGAAAGAGTTTCAGTCGGAAAATTCAAATTTGCGCGAGATTTGGAGGCAAAAAAAGAGTCATCTCTGAAGGAAAAAAAAAATTGGACCTCTTTTTCTAAACTGTAGGCCTACTTTAATGACCATTTTGAATTTGTCAAACTAGGCTAGACAGTTCTCTGTTTTATTTGTAAGACGTGTGATACAAAATACAATATATGTACAGTTTTGTGTTTAATATCAGTGTATCTTTGTTTGATATAGCTCCTATGACACCGGTACAATTTGATTCGGGAATGATCGGTTATCCAAAAAAATCAGTTATCCGAACATCCTCTGTCTCCAATAGTTTCGGATAATCGATGTTCTACTGTAGTTGTAATTCTTAGATTCACCGCCAGTGTTTTGTATTCCAACTGAACGAAGGTAATGTTGACATGCAACTCACTTCATTACGTTACTAGCACGATGCACGTAGCACAATTATTTAGTCTTCATCACGGACTTGGCAAGCAAGTAGTATAAACTATTTAGGCCCCTACTAGTGTTTATCATGGTCTTTGTTTCCGGTACAGTGCAATTGAAGTGTTTTCAAATGAGTTAGCAGCAGATTCCTAGACGATGGATAGGTAGAGGTGGACCAATTTCTTGGCCTCCACGCTCTCCGGACTTAGAGTTTTATTTGTGTGGCATTTGAATGTTATTGTATATGAAACCCCGGTACATAATGCACAGAGTCTTGGTGACCGTACTGTGGAAGGCTACGAAACAATACATTCTCCAGGGATACATCAGCTCATCCTGGATTCAATGCGATGGCGGGTTGATGCATGTATTGTGGGACAATCGGATCTATGCCCCTTCAGCGCTGTCGTCGTTCTTCGAAAAGTTAACGCCTCTACTCACCCCATTCCACCAGTTTCTCTCCCACTACGTCAAACAGCAGGCCACGAACCTTGCCGAATAGGGATATTGCCAAACTTCCGTCAAACAGTGTCATGTCTCTTGAATATTGCTTATAATACTGTAAGGTTAATTATTACTTATTAATAATTTAATTTAAGTAGGTCTAATGACGCTGATTGACTTATGCAAAATGCTATTGCTTGCTTAATAATATTTCTTTCACCAGTCCGTGCTAAAGTATTCATGTTGAGTTGACAACACTGGACTGCAAGTGCAAATGAACTGTCCCGCAAGAAGGCTCAAAATTGTGAGTAGTGGAGGAGAGAAAGAGAAAGGGATAGAAAAGAGAGAAATAGGAATACAGGGGGAGAAATGAATTGCCGAGGCTGAAAAGGAATTAAGGTTCAGTTCGCATATCTTACGGGGGCACAGAGCCGATGGTCGGACTATATCCATTCTCAAGGAGGGCATTTTGAACATTTCATGTAAGAAAGAGTTTCATGTGGTAAACTGATACGTTCCCATGATTAAGGGTATATGTACGTGAACGACCACAAATATTATCAGAAAATACAGGCTCTAAATTTCTAAAATTTTATAAGAAAATAAACTCACAATTGGACAAAAATTACAAGGTACCATAACAAGACTTATTAGAAATTAAATATCTGACAAAAGTATAAAAAAGGTCACTAATAATATTTTTCAAACCAGTTTCATCAGAGTATGCAAAAAAAAAAAAAATCTGCAATTACATCATTTGGTAACCATAAAATTGTTATGGTCTCTCAAATATCTTTAATATTTTCCTGCATGTAATGAACACTTATTTCTGAAAAGTAGACTACTCTCAGACATGTAGAGTTGTTTATTTTAATACAATTAATTTTTTATCTGTTCTATATAAAATATATTAAAATTTACATAATGTTTTTTGACCTAATTTTTCTATTTTCAAAGAAATGGGCATTATTGTAGTCCACCTTTTGCATAAATTCATGTTAAATCAGTGTACAAAATTTCAGAATTCTATCTCTAATGGTTGTGGAGTTATGAAATAATATGTGTGAAAATTTTCAAATTTTGGAAAATGTAATTTAAAGTAAAAAGTGAATTCTTAAAAATATTATTAGTAGGCCTAACTTTTTTATACTTTTATGAGATAAGTTCTAATACGTCTTGTTGTGGTACCTTGTAATTTTTGTCCAATTGTGAGTTCATTTCCTTATAAAATTTTATAAATTTAGAGCCTGCATTTTTTAATAATAATTGTGGTCGTTCACGTACATATACCCTTAATGTATTATGAAGTTTTGTAGAAAATGAGTTCTAAAATGGAAACTAAGCATTCGCGGAACCATGTCCACTAACATACAGCGTGAGTATAAATGATTTCCCTGATTACGGAAATTATTTGTGGACAAACGATTGAAGGTAGAACATTTTTAATTATACTAGTATATGGTGAAACTCTCCAAGTTTTTAAACATATCTTATAGGTGCTCGATATGGGGTGCCCCTGTAACCCTGCAGACATCAAGCCGGTAGTCCAATTCGTCCCACACACGGCTAAGTGTATCCATATCGATTGCAGCGATGGCGTTCACGATGCGAGTGCGTAGCTCTGACAGATTTCCGGTAATGGAGGTACAAAAACAGAGTCTTTAACATACCCCCACAGGTAGAAGTCACACGGTGTTAAGTCAGGGGAACGTGGAGCCAGGACAAGAGCTGCAGGTCGTCTCTCCCCGCGCACCCAATCCATCTGTTTGGTATTCGGTCGTTCAGGAATGCCCGGACTTCGTTGTGGAAGTGAAGAGGAGAGACGACATGCAGCTCTTGTCCTGGCCTCCACGTTCCCCTGACTTAACACCGTGTGACTTCTACCCGTGGGGATACGTTAAAGACTCTGTTTTTGTACCTCAATTACCGGAAAATCTGCCAGAGCTATGCTCCCGCAACATCAACGCCATCACTGCAATCGATATGGATACGCTTAGTTGTGTGTGGGACAAACTGAACTTCCGGATTCATGTCTGTAGGGCACAAGGGGAGCCCATATCGAGCACCTATAGACATCCATACACTTTTATATTTAAAATTTTTGTATGTTCAATCGTTTTGTCCACAAATAATTTTCGTAATCAGGGAAGTCATTTATACTCACGCTGTATTTTCTTCTTCTACGTGTGAGGAATGTTTCCTGAAAGTTTGGCCGTACCTTTTTGTTACACCCTGTATATTTCAAATTGAAGAGTGTTAAGAGTAAACACTTCACCTAGAACCGCTACTGACGGAAAGCCAATTTAACTAGTTCACTGTCTGTGCCAAATGTCACGCCATTTTATTTACGTGCAATCTTATTCTGCCATTGCTCCTTCTTAATCTCACGGACTCTGAATGGTTCCGTGGTTTAAAGGCGTTGTTAAATAAAGAAAGACCTAATTTATAGGTGCACTGAATACAGCCTTAGAATTAACGATTTGTAACAGAACGAGCGGGTCGCGACCAGAAAGAGTTGATGGGAAACAGAAGCTGATTTTCGCGTCATAAAAAGAAGCCTCCAAGCTCTGTTATTCATTCAAAGACATAAAATCACAAAACAAAAGCTCTTAAAACAATAGAAATTGGTATATTATATTAATGTGAACGATAAAACTACGGAGGGAGTGTATTTCTATTGTTTGAGGGCGAGGAGAAGGGGGTTTCATCAGACTGTTCTTTAATGCACTGGAAGCAGAAGATAACGATGTCAAATACGTCATACTTAACTGTCGTTTTTATAACTAGTTTAGAGGACGTGACTTCTATTTGTTGTGTGGAATAAAAGACTTGACATGCCTATGAGTTACCTACTGTGCTTGTAGCACCCTTCATTTTTCTCTCTCTAATTTTATATATTTTTAAACTCAACATTCTACCAACAAAAAATATAATGATTTAAAAACTGTTATTTTAATGAATTTCAGATTATTTGCTATAACTTTTCTACAGGGTTATTCACAAAGTTCTCCCCCGGTTTATGGAGGTGATTCCTGGGGTTATTTGGAACAAAAAATGTAAATGAATTAATGGGATCACATTCATAATAAATATAGACTTTCATACTCCATCGGCAAGTCTATCGTGCTATCAAAAAGGAGTACGTTATATGGCAGTAAAAATTTTTAATAGCCTCCCTATCGATATAAAAAATGAAACTCAAAACATAAGATTATTTAGGGCCAAATTAAAGAAGTACCTAATTTCTCACGCCTTCTATTCTGTAGGTGAATTCATGACATTCAATAACACTTCATGAAATTGATACTAAAACTATGTGTTGTACTAGTAGACTATATTGTAAATCTCGTCTGTATATATTTCATCTAGACTGTGACTATAAATTAAGATTTTATAATAGTATTAAGTTTTTTGACTTGTTCCATATTCTAGCTGTAAGCATGTATGAATACCATGGAATGTTAATAAATACAATGCAATACAGTTACAATACAGTGAAAATTGTTTAGATCCCAAAAGTTGTAAATGTCCACCATTGAAAGAAGCCACGTGTGTCAAATATCTGGGTATCATTATTGATCAGAATTTAAAATGGCCTCATCACATTACTTATCTTTGTAAGAGGCTTCGTAAAACAATTTATAAATTCGTTAATCTTCGATGCTACTTACCTATTAGAGTTCTACGAAATGTTTATTTGGCCATTATTCAGTCTATCATTCAGTATGGTATAATTGTTTGGGGTGGAAGTACAAAAATTAATCTTAGTCCGTTAAATTTACTACAAAAACGAATAATTAAAATTTGTTTGAAGAAACGTTTCGATTATCCAACTAAATTAATTTATTCTGAATTTAATGTATTTAATATTGAACAAATTTATAAGTATACGCTGTTAAAATTTTATCATAAAAATCGTAATAAGTTTGTATTACAGACACACAATTATGACACAAGACGAAATATTAATTCAACATTAGTAGAACCTAAATGTCTCACATCTGCTGGTCTAAAGCATAGCATAAATTTTGGCCCTCGGTTGTACAATGCTTTAACTAAATTACACCCAGAACTTCTAACATGTAACCCACTAACATATAACAAGAAAATTAGAAACGTGTTAATATCTTCAATTTGATTAAATAAATTTATAGCCTATGTGTATGAATTAATCAACCTATATTATATTTGTATTCTATAATTTTGAAATATATATTAGTCCTACTTTTCACGTGCGATATTATTCTTCTCTAGTGTTAATATTATATTATATAATTCCATTGCCGCTGTAATTATATTTTAGTTCCTATTTTATTTTACTCATTTATTATTATTATTATTATTATTATTATTATTATTATTATTATTATTTATTTTAATATTATATCTGAACTGCGACCGAACACGAGCGCTGCTCATTCGGTCTAAAATTTTGTTAATACTACTGTATCTTCTTTTTATATTGCTTGTATTTTATTTCTATTTCTCGTTTGTTTTGTAATTATATTCTTCTTTATTCTGTATATTTAAATTTAAATAAATAAATAAATCTATATTAATAATAAATCTGTAGCCGAAATTTTTCTGGTTATTTTCGATTTTCCAAAAATAATTGGTCCTAACATATATAATCAACCACCCTGAAACCGAAAATCGCATTTTTGAAATGTTTGTTTGTATGTCTGTCTGTATGTTTGTTACCTTTTCACGCGATAATGGCTGAACCGATTTATATGAAAATTGGAATATAAATTAAGTTCGTTGTAACTTAGATTTTAGGCTATATGTCATTCAAAATACTTTATTTAAAAGGGGGGTTATAAGGGGGCCTGAATTAAATAAATCGAAATATCTCGCTTATTATTGATTTTTGTGAAAAATGTTACATAACAAAAGTTTCTTTGAAAATGATTTCCGATAAGTTTTATTCTTTATAAACTTTTGATAGGACTGATATTTAATGAGATAAATGAGTTTTAAAATTAAAATAACGCCATCTAAGATGGTGCAATGAATTAAGAACAAATGACTTCGTCTATAAGGGGCCTTGAACAACAACAATCGAAACAGGGGCCTTGGACATCAAAAATCGAAAGCTATTAAACATAGCCTACAGAGAATGTTCCTGTATGAGGTAATACCAGAAGCTAAATTAACCGATTTGTATATTTAATTATTATTATTTCAACATTGGAAAGTGTAGTTTCTCTAGATGGACATAATACTATAATGTTATTACAGTAACGTCTGAGTAAATCGAGGACAGGTAAGATTAAAATAGCTTCTTATGCACAGAAAATTTGATAGGCTATTTTGTACATTCGTTTTCTGCATTTCTTAAAATAATATTTATGTACACTAATTTTAATCTCAGAGAATTAACGAACAACGAGAGTGTATTGATTTAGTATGCAGTAATAATACGTTAGCTTAGCAATCCATTATTTTATAATTCAAATTTTAACTATGCTCAATTGAATCGTGTTAAAATACATAAAATATATATGCAATAAATGCAATGCAAAAAAAAAATTGGGTAATGAGCGAAGCAGATTATCTTGCGCTGTTGTAAAAGTTGTTCCCTGGATCAAACGTCCTATTTTAATTATGTAATTACTTTATATTTATTTCTAACAGGTGCAGCGGAGCGCACGGGTACGGCTAGTAAATAAATAAATTACGGAGATACAACACATTTCAGAAACGCGTCATGGTGAATGGAGCCCTAGACATGTTTGTTGCCATAACTACGTGCACATACATCTGAGGGTGGATGAAAGACATCGAGTTGCTTCAGCACTAGAGCTGGGGACGGAGCGAGTAGAACTGTTGAGTTGCTCGGTTCTATCGGTTTATGTGCTTGGCAGCGGAGCACCGAAGTTACTCGGTTAACCGTAGCCGTTACCGGTCAGTTCAAATATTCAAACAGAGTTTTATTCAGGGAATACTAGAGTCTTAAAAATTAATTCAAATTATCTTCAGGTAGAATTGACAGTCCGACATATTGCTCGAAGGGAGATCACAGATAGAATTAATACAAGGAAACAAAAGGCTGATATATGGAAGTTTCCTTTTTAAATAAACGAGTAGATGCTTGGAACCAATTACCAGCAACAGCTTTTGAGGAATAATTCCCCTACCGATCAAGAAGTTAAAAAAATAACTTAGGAAGACTGGTGTAAATTACAAAGACTTTAAGAAAGATCAGACTGTTGAAGGTAAAATTTAATTGAATAGAAGAAATTATTATATTTAATTGCTATATTACTATTACCTATTATGAATATTATTAGTATTAGTTTTATCATGAGGGTGGGTTGGTTATTGTGGCCCCACGTTGGAGACCATTTGTGGGTGGGTGCGTGAGATTCACTCAGGGTAGCCGAGGTACTGTTGTGGTATAGGATGATGTCGGGAATAATACCAAGCCGGCTACTTATATAAAAGGCAGTGTAAACTCCAAACTATAAGTTTATTGTCGTATTCACTTGGTAAACCCTAGAGTATGTATTTCCGGCTGACTTATAATACAATCGTTGGTCGCACTTCTGTATCGACTCTATGGCAGCTCTGAATAAGCTCTATCCGATACTATAAATTCAATACTCTGCCCAGTACACTATGATCGAAGCTCCTAAACGTTGACGAGTAGTCTCACCGATGACACGTTCTATCTATCGAGTCTTCGCCGCCGGAAGAAAGACAATTAGGTTGGGCCGCCGACACCAAAAAAAAAAAAAAAAAAAAAAAAAAAAACTCAGTGTGTCGTGCCGTCTACACGAAGAAAAGTAGTTATCCTGTCGACACGAAACGAAGTAGTTATTCTGCCCTGTATGTAGGGCCGCCGACACGATGAGATGTTGTGATCGTGCCCTGTATGTAGGGCCGCCGACACGATGAGATGTTGTGTTCATCTCCGCTCCCCGTCACCCTTATTTATAAAAACCTATCCTACGCTAAAACTAATTATCCTATTGGTTAAAAACTACGTCACTTAACCGGCCTAAAATCTATTCTCTATTGATCCAAAGTGACCTCATAAGTTGAACCACGATCTCTTCTTATTGGGCGCGAAATACGTCATCTCTAAATTTAGACTTTGGACTTCCCACAACATCTAATTAGTTTGTCGATTTTGGAGAACCCCGTTCTTTGGAAAACCCAAGCTTGGCAGTATCTTTCCCACGGGTCTAGTCCAACTTTAGGATTTTACGCTTGAAAGAGTGTCTATATACAATACCGCACAAGGTGGCTGTAAATCTGTCCGATGCTGACAAGTGACGAGAGGAATGCGAAACATCTGAGTGTGAAACTAATTCTAACCAAGTCGCCAGAACATCCCCGCGAATACATGTAACAAAGATATGGAGATATCATTTCGCTAATAAATCGGTCTCTCCCTCTCCTAAATACTGCTTCAATCAACAGCAATCTCATTACAGGTTTTGGTTTAGGCTATCTAGAGAAAATCAAAACTCGAGTGGGATTTAATTGACTATTACAAGATTAGAAGAATAGTACATTATGCAACGAGCCTATAATGATAGTAATTAAGAATTGAGTATGGATATTTATGAAACGAGCGCAAGCGAGTTTCATAATTTTCATACGAGCTTCTTAATTACCATTATAGGCGAGTTTCATACGACTTTTTATGCTCGACCATATTTCTAACTTGAAATTACCGGTATTCAGATGTATACATTTTATTTGTAGGTATCTGACAAGATCGGAAGTGACCTTGTTCTAGGTCGTGAATTGTGAGATGTGCGCAGACGCGAAAGTATTGATTTTTTCCGAGGAACAATAATGTCATTGACCTTGACGTAGTCCCGTTAAACTTGATAATATTATAATATTATAACCTTGATTATTGAATTCGACATTGAAAAACGAGATGACAAATTGAATTTATTTCAATATTATTTACAATTAACGCTAATTATTATAGTAACAGAGCATAACCTTCTGCGACAGTATTGGATTTCCAGCCTCCGTGACTTTTCGCTACTTCTCTTTCGATTGCATATCCGAGAATAATCGATACTTGCGGTTTTATAACGGTAGAAAGCTGACCTGTCATTGGCTGAACAGTTGTAACCTGAGTCGTCATTGGCTGAAAGACCTGACCTTTAATGAGTAGGTGGACTTTAATGATATGCATTAAAGGTCTGCTAACAGGTGTATAATTACTACATTTCGGCATGGTCGAGCATAAAGTATATAAAGATTAGAAGAAATAAAGTACTCTAATACAATAAAATATTAATTGACTCACTGAAACTCTATTTCACTAATGTTACCTTCACCAAAACGTTTGAACGGAGCCGCCATTTTCAATTGATTGTCTATGCTGTAAACAAATGACGATCGCAAAGCATGTTTTATAGTACCGTAAAGAATTTTCAGTTAAAAATGTTGGCAAACAAATAAACAAATGCTAGGGTAGTGATAAAAACAAACAAATGCTAGGGAAGCGATAAAATTAAATAAATGTTAGGGAAGCGATAAAATAGCGCGATAAGCAGCTATGATTGGTTGAAGGACGTTTTTTCCTACCGTTTTGTTGGTCAAAAGTAGTATGACGTAGTAAAAGTGTAAGTCACTGTAACAAAGTAATGGACACTATTAGAAACTAGGAGAGGAAAGATAGGCAATGGTCACTGTATAGGGCATATATGAGTCAAATAGCATAGCAAGATACATAATCAGTCATCACGAATAGAAAAGCCATCTTATTTTGGTAGGGGTGATCTCGAGTTTAAAATCAAAACTAGACAACAAATCAAAAGAGAACAGATATCGGTAATTTTTCGTTTCTAAATATAACTGAAGTATGTCTCGTGATGAGAATATTGTACGAAATGGAAATATAAAAATTGGAAATTTATCTTTTGAAGAGGTGGAGAAGTTGAAATATTCTGGAGCAACAGTTACAAATATGAATGATACTCGGGAAGAAATTAAACACAGAATAAATGTGGGAAATGCCTGTTATTATTCAGTTGAGAAGCTTTTATCATTCAGTCTGCTGTCAAAAAATCTGAATTTATAAAGCAGTTATATTACCGGTTGTTCTTTATGGTTGTGAAACTTGGACTCTCACTTTGAGAGAGGAACGTAGGTTAAGGGTGTTTGAGAATAAGGTGCTTAGGAAAATATTTGTGGCTAAAAGGGATGAAGTTACAGGAGAATGGAGAAAGTTACACAACGCAGAGCTGCACGCGTTGTATCCTTCACCTGACATAATTAGGAACATTAAATTCAGACGTTTGAGATGGGCAGGGCATGTAGCACGTATGGACGAATCCAGAAATGCATATAGTGTGTCAGTTGGGAGGCCGGAGGAAAAAGGCCTTTAGGGAGGCCGAGACGTAGATGGGAAGATAATATTAAAATGGATTTGAGGGAGGTGGGATATGATGGTAGAGACTGGATTAATCTTGCTCAGGATAGGGACCAATGGCGGGTTTATGTGAGGGCGGCAATGAATCTCCGGGTTCCCTAAAAGCCAGTAGTAAGTAAGTAAAATATAACTAAAGAGATTGTAATGAGCAGTCCGCAGTGACTGAGGATAGGGGAAATTTGAATGTAATTTAAAGGTTGATAGGTTCGTAATTAAGTTAATGTGTAATTAATTAAATTGATGTGTAATTGATTAAGCTAATATGTAAAATTATTAATTACAATAACTTCATGCATCAAAGGAAGAATATTTCACATCGCCTGAAAAAGTAATTTTCATTTGTCAGCTTTTCTCTGGCGTCACCTTAGCAACGAAGTGATGCTAACATTCAGTACCTGTGGATGTTACACAGTCGAGCACGCTCGGAAAAATTTCAGCTCATTTAAAACTTTCATGTCCATATTATTAAAGATTTATGAAGTCTGAACACGGGAACAACTGAAGAACTTTAAGTAATTTCAAGAGAAGTTTTATAAAATTGGCTTCTCTCAAAATGCGATAGCAAGAGTTTAATAACATACACTCGTTAAAATTAACTACAGGGTCTAATAATGTAAATATGGGGTTGTTCAAAAGCCAGGCCGCCTTTGAAATAAGTGAACTATTTTTAGAAATAAGGTTTACGTAATGATAAAAACACTATTTCCTTCACAAGAGAATGAGTTTTATGCAAACACGAATAAAATAAAGATCAAATATAGCCACCGTTTTTCTTTCGTTGGTTAAATGCCTCTTTCTAAAGTCTACAGACCATTCACAAGAAATTTTCTGTTAGTGTTTGTAAAGCAAATTTGATACAAAATCCCTGTGTTGGCCCCCGTGAGTTCACAAAGAGTTTGAATTACATAATGATATGGTGTTACCCGTCTTCTGAATATTCGAAGCACTTTAGTATAGTTCATCTGCCATCATTTCTCAATTTTTTCTTCGCTGCACTTTACATATTCCGAATTTTCACTAATTTCCAGCAATTTCATGAAATAATTTCAGCAAAACTACAAGCAAAAACAAAACTCAACAAAAACACAACTTTCTGAAAAAACAAACAAGTGACAAACTGCCGGGTTGTTCTGTATGGTTATGAAACTTGGACTCTCACTTTAAAAGAGGAACAGAGATTAAGGGTGTTTGAGAATAAGGTTCTTAGGAAAATATTTGGTGCTAAGAGGGATGAAGTTACAGGAGAATTGAGAAAGTTACACAACACAGAACTGCACGCATTGTATTCTTCACCTGGCATAATTAGGAACATTAAATCCAGACGTTTGAGATGGGCAGGGCATGTAGTACGTATGGGCGAATCCAGAAATGCATATAGAGTGTTAGTTGGGAGGCCGGAGGGAAAAAGACCTTTGGGGAGGCCGAGACGTAGATGGAAGGATAATATTAAAATGGATTTGAGGGAGGTGGGCTATGATGATAGAGACTGGATTAATCTTGCAAAAGATAGGGACCGATGGCGGGCTTATGTGAGGGCGGGAATGAACCTCCGGGTTCCTTAAACCATAAGTAAATGACAAATTGCCGGGATAAACAAAACTGCCCGGAAAAATAAAACTGCTTTCAAGAGCAAAACAACCTGCAAAAATAGAGCTAACTGCAAAGAGATAACTGTTGGCAAAGATCACAAGTTCCCGTAAAAATAAGACTATCGACAAAATTAAAATTTCCGAAAAAAGATTCCGGCAAAAACAAAACTGCTCGAAAAACGAAAAAAAAAAAGCCCCTAAAAATACAACTGCTAGCAAAATCACAATTTGTTGACAAGGTCATAACTTCCAGCAAAAACAAAACTTCTGGAAAAACGCAGACTAGCCGAAAAAAACACAACTGGAGGCAAAATAACATAGCTATCCGCGAAAAGAATACTGTCGGTAAAAACAAAACGTGCAAAAAACATAAATGCCAGGAAAAGCGAAACTACAGGCAAAAACAAAACTGTACGCAAAAATAAAACTACCCGCAAAAGAAAACTGGAGGCAAAAACATAGCTGTCAGGAAAAACATGACTACCGGCAAGAATATAAATACCAGCACAAACAAATGTGAGAAAATGTTGAACTGTTGTTAAAATACAACTGCGGGAAAAAGTACAACCGTCAGCAAAATCACAACTGTTGACAAAAACACAACTGCAGAGACATACACAACTGACGGAAAAGTACAACTGAAAGAAAAAGACAAATGAAAGTGTAAACACAACTGCCGTGAAAACCACAACTGCCGGCAAAAACAAAACCACCGACAAAACCACAACTGTCTTCAAAAACAAAACCACCGGCAAAACCACAACTGTCGGCAAAAAAACCACCGGCAAAACCACAACTGTCGTCAAAAACAAAACCACCGGCAAACCACAACTGTTGGAAAAACAAAACCACCGACAAAACCACAACTGTCGGCAAAAACAAAACCACCGGCAAAACCACAACTGTCGGCAAAAACAAAACCACCGACAAAACCACAACTGTCGGCAAAAACAAAACCACCCGCAAAACCACAACTGTCGGCAAAAACAAAACCACCGGCAAACCACAACTGTCGGAAAAACAAAACCACCGACAAAACCACAACTGTCGGCAAAAACAAAACCACCGGCAAAACCACAACTGTCGGCAAAAAAACCACCGGCAAAACCACAACTGTCGGCAAAAACAAAACCACCGACAAAACCACAACTGTCGGCAAAAACAAAACCACCCGCAAAACCACAAGTGTCGGCAAAAACAAAACCACCGGCAAAACCACAACTGTCGGCAAAAACAAAACCACCGGCAAAACCACAACTGTCGGCAAAAACATAACCACCGGCAAAACCACAAATGTCGGCAAAAACAAAACCACCGGCAAAACCACAAATGTCGGCAAAAACAAAACCACCGGCAAAACCACAACTGTCGGCAAAAACAAAACCACCGGCAAAACCACAAATGTCGGCAAAAACAAAACCACCGGCAAAACCACAAATGTCGGCAAAAACAAAACCACCGGCAAAACCACAAATGTCGGCAAAAACAAAACCACCGGCAAAACCACAAATGTCGGCAAAAACAAAACCACCGGCAAAACCACAAATGTCGGCAAAAACAAAACCACCGGCAAAACCACAAATGTCGGCAAAAACAAAACCACCGGCAAAACCACAACTGTCGGCAAAAACAAAACCACCGGCAAAACCACAAATGTCGGCAAAAACAAAACCACCGGCGAAACCACAACTGTCGGCAAAAACAAAACCATCGGCAAAACCACAACTGTCGGCAAAAACAAAACCACAAATGTCGGCAAAAAAACCACCGGCAAAACCACAAATGTCGGCAAAAACAAAACCACCGGCAAAACCACAACTGTCGGCAAAAACAAAACCACCGGCAAAACCACAACTGTCGGCAAAAACAAAACCATCGGCAAAACCACAAATGTCGACAAAAACAAACCCACCGGCAAAACCACAACTGTCGGCAAAAAAACCAACTGCAAAACCACAACTGTCGGCAAAAACAAACCCACCGGCAAAACCACAACTGTCGGCAAAAACAAAACCACCGGCAAAACCACAAATGTCGGCAAAAACAAAACCACCGGCAAAACCACAAATGTCGGCAAAAAAACCACCGGCAAAACCACAAATGTCGGCAAAAACAAAACCACCGGCAAAACCACAAATGTCGGCAAAAACAAAACCACCGGCAAAACCACAACTGTCGGCAAAAACAAAACCACCGGCAAAAAACAACTGCCATCAAAACCACAACTGTTCATATAGAAACTACAGCTATCAATCATTGTTAGCACAAACAATCCCAATGTTATTTCCAATACTACCGAAAATTCCATCAGCAACACAATTACCTCCAACCCACTACTAAAGTTGCATATATTTGTTCTTTACTCTTGATTATGCAAAGATAGTTAACTTGTCAATCGACTCGTTGCCATGTTAATTCATAGTTTCATGCCCAAGGGCAGGTCTTTCACTGCAAACCCAGCATTCTCCAATCTTTCCTATTTTCTGCCTTTCTCTTAGTCTCCGTATATGATCCCTATATCTTAATGTGATCTATCATATTCTGATTTCTTCTTTTGCCCCGAACTCTTCTCCCATTCACAATTCTTTCCAGTGCATCCTTCAGTAGACAGTTTCTTATCAGCCAGTGACCCAACCAATTCCTGTTCCTCTTCCTCTTCCTGATCAGTTTCAGCATTATTCTTTTTTCACCCATTCTTTCCAACACAGCCGTTGTCATGTTGTGTGTGGATAAAAAGTAGAAAAACAATCTAGCAAAGAACAATTCCCCTAGATGTGGGTTTTGTTTCTGTTTTCCTCTACGCGAAAGCGTCTGCTTTCATTTCACTTCTGTATATTACATTACAATGTGGGTCCTGTATTATAATATACTCACGCTTCACGGAACACTTCCCCGGTTATTTTCAACCGTTAAACTTTAAAATAGGGGTAATTATCAAAGAATAAGAGGGGGTGATATAATGTAATACATTACTCGCGGAATGATCTTCATTCTCAAACATATGACCAAAGCGGTAAGGGGGGGAATCGATGCGGATAATCATTTTCTGATAGAACAAATGCTGCTCAACACTTTACCTGGCTAATTTGCTGGAAAGAGTACAAATTAGGCACATATTACATATTATAATAGAATTTAATTTTTCGTCTCTATTATAAGGTGCAATATAAACGTAGTTTTTTGTCAAACGGCCATACTCGTGACATTCTACGCTACAGATCCTGAGGTCGAGTCCCGGTGGTTCATGCAATTCTTGGAGGAAAAATAAGATTGTATAAAATAACTTCGAAGGAAAAATTGTTCCGGGGGCGGGTATCGAACCCGGGACCTTTGGTTAAACGTACCAACGCTCTACCAACTGGTACCCGGGAACTCTACCCGACACCGATCCAATTTTTCCCTCTATATCCACATACCTCAAAGTGGGCTGACAACCATCAAGCAACCAACATTGAGTGCACACTAACTCTGTGTGACTTAAATTGTGGTTTTCTGTTAACAAACAGTCATGTGTATTATGCAAATAAAGCTCTCAAGTATAACAATTTAATTCACACAGAGTTAGTGTGCACTTATTGTCGGTTGCTTGACGGTTGTCAGCCCACTTTGAGGTCTGTGGATATAGAGGGAAAAATTGGATCGGTACGTTGGTACGTTTAACCAAAGGTTCCGGGTTCGATACCCGGCCCCGGAACAATTTTTCCTTTGAAGTTATTCAAATCAACTTTACAGGGAGTTATAGCCTACTTGAGAGCTTGATTTGCATAATACACGTCACTGTTTGTTAACAGAAAACCACAATTTAAGTCACACGGAGTTAGTGTGCACTCAATGTTGGTTGCTTGACGGTTGTCAGCCCACTTTGAGGTCTGTGGATATAGAGGGAAAAATTGGATCGGTGTCGGGTAGAGTTCCCGGGTAGCTCAGTTGGTAGAGTGTTGGTACGTTTAACCAAAGGTCTCGGGTTCGATACCCGGCCCCGGAACAATTTTTCCTTCGAAGTTATTAAATCAACTTTACAGGGAGTTATATTGAGGACTTGATTTGCAAAATTGTATAAGTTTCCTCCGAGGCAATTTTTGTATCCAGTATAGTCTTCAAAATTTTCTCTGTGATTCATACCACTTTGGGCCTGAATTCAATGTATTCGCATTTTTATGTTAACTTCCCAGTAGCTCTAACTATAGTCTAACTATAGCATTATTGTTCATTACTATGTGTTTCGAAAATCATTAAACATAAAGAATCCACTTAAAAAAAGAAGACTCTTCAACTCTCTCTTATTACTATTTAAAATCATCCACACCCTCTTACCTAGCATCTCGTTTTGTTTACCTTTCACTACCTCGAACCCGGAACAAGTACCTTCTCTCTATTCCTCTGCACAGAACATCCTTCTACTCATCATCTTTCAGCATATCTCTTCCACACCTGTGGAATTCTCTCCCTGACTATGTCAGAGACTGTCGGACAATATCAAAATTTAAATTTAAATTTAAGAATCACATTCTTGTTTACGGAGTTGCTTGTTGAACACCTGTCAGGTTGCGCAACTTCGGCTTAACCCATGTCATATAGTAAATATTGTAACTATGCTGTTGTAAAATTGACAATTAATATGTAATATTATTATTATTATTATTATTATTATTATTATTATTATTATTATTATTATTATCAGTTATCACTATCATCATTGCTATCTCTGTTTTTCTTTCTTTTTTTGTGTTAGCTCGATGAGAGCTCTATAGAGTTCTTTTGACCCTCTATAGGGCTTTAATTTAATTTGTATTATTTTCATCAGCGTCTGTATTTCTTTTTTGTATTTATATGTGCTATCTGGTAGCATGGAAGAGAAGGCCTTATGGCCTTAATCCTGTCAGATTAAATAAATAAATAAATAAACAAATAAATAAATAAATAAGTAAATAATAAATAATAAATAAATAAATAAATAAATAAATAAATAAATAAATAAATAAATAAATAAATAAAATAGCTGAACATTTTGGCATTTAATTTCTCATCAGAGGAACTATTGTAATTCAAAGAAACTTATCGATTTGGAGACTTTCGCGAAAATTACGTTTCCTTTATCATTAAACACAGTTTTCTTAGTCCCACAACATTGAAATGAGTATAATTGTGCACGGGATATACAATACGTCACGTGCTCTTCAGATAGACTCTGCCCACAATCACAACAAATAACGCGCACTACAGGGTCACTCCACAACAGGTCTTTACTCCTAAACAAGTACAGTACAATTCACTTTAGCAATGTTTATGATATTATGCACTGGTTGTTGAAATAAAGATGCCTAAAACAAGCGTACGAAAATAAAGTAGGTAGAGAAATTTGGAATTCGCTTAGGAAGTAATAAAATATGAAACGTAACTGGCCGTACATATCGATTGTAACAATTACAGCATCTATGAATAATAAGCAAAGCTGTGGAATACCATATAAACTGCAGTTTCACTATTTGAAATCAATTCATATTAAATAATGGGTGAACATGTTATAAAAGTAGTATTTACATGTTTTTTTAAAGCTAATCTCAGGAAAATACCTTTCCACCTCGCCATGTTTTCTAAAGTCTTCGGAAAGCGATATAATTAAGTATCGGTATTTATTATGCAGTCCAGTATACGTACTGTACGTACAGTAGTGGCAAAAGAAACCGGACAGACTCTTAAAGCTGATTTCAGAGCCTTGTTCACTCCAGAGCACGATAGACTGGTAACTAAGACTTTCGTGGTTCGAATCCTGCCTGGAGAGGAAACTTTTTTTTGTTCCTTATTTAGATTTATTTCCAATACTTTCCGATTACAGCAATATTTTACTACTTAATTAACTTATTATTCAAAGAACATGAATTTTACCAGCAATCGAAAAATACTGGGAATAAATTTGAACAAAGAACAAAAAAAAGTTTCCTGGCCCGGCAGGATTCGAACCACGAAAGTCTTAGTTACCAGTCTATCGTGCTCTGGAGTGAATAAGGCTCTGAAATCAGCTACAAGGGTCGGTCCAGTTTTTTCCCACTACTGTTCATGTACTTTTTTTAAAAATAGGATCGGGTTCGAATCCCGGTCGGGGCAAGTTACCTGGTTGAGGTTTTTACCGGGGTTTTCCTCAACCCAATACGAGCAAATGCTGGGTAACTTTCGGTGCTGGACCCCGGACTCATTTCACCAGCATTATCACCTTCATTTCATTCAGACGCTAAATAACCTAGATGTTGATACAGCGTCGTAAAATAACCCAATAAGATGTACGAATTCCTTCTGATGACATTATTTGAAGATAAATTAATTTACAAAATTGCTTTTTTTTTCGCATGAATGTTGAATCTATTTGCTTTAAAAATAATGGGCTAAGTCCTGACCGAAATATTTCAATAAATTTCATGTAAAATATAGTTCAGTGCTTATATTACATCACGTTTCCATTTTCTTAACTGAGAGTCTACATTATAGCGCTAGGCAAGTTCTGTGACTTGCCATGATAAACTTCATAATATCCTCCAGCAAAACGACCCAGTCAGTCTTCCAGAACGGGCAACACTGAGACAAACAACATGAATGTGTGTTTTGTTTCGCCCCTTCATTTCACGCTCCTCAACTGCTCTCTTTTGTTGTTCTTTCTTTTTAACTCCCGGGCCCCCCTCCTCTTGGTTATTCTGCTTGTGGTTTCCCACCATTTGGCCATCAATCACACTGCTGCAGCCCCATCCCACATTTCGTCTGCGGAGATTGTCTACTGGGGGCCCCCCTTTTAAAAGGCAGTTAATTTTCAAGGCAGCTCTTAAAGAAGGCGTCGTAGTTTACGAACAACAGCTCGGAGATCGTTGTTGGCAGCACAATGAGCTACAGGACTTCACCTGAATCTGCTAGAATTGCCCCAAATCGGAGAGAAATCAATGTCAGCTGTGCGTGGAGCACAATAAATGGTCAAAATTCTGGGTACTTCGACATTGAGTCCATTCGGATTTATTAGGATTCTCAGGCAATACTTTTAAAATTCTTATTTATAAAAAGTTGTTTCAAAAGTAACGCATAGTTACAATTGAAATTATTGTACAATTGGATTTTGGACAAAAAACACGTCAAAGCTTGTATTAAAAAATATATATATATACTTTTATTGAAACAAAATATTAATATGACTATTATTGTGAGCATTATGTCTTCACCGAAAAAGTTTTAAATCTATACTAATAATAAATCTGTAGCCGAAATTTTTCTAGTAATTTTCGATTTTCCAAAAATAATTGGTCCTAACATATATAATTAACCACCCTGAAACCGAAAATCGCTTTTTTGAAATTTTTGTTTGTATGTCTGTCTGTCTGTCTGTATGTTTGTTACCTTTTCACGCGATAATGGCTGAACCGATTTCGATGAAAATTAGAATATAAATTAAGTTCGTTGTAACTTAGATTTTAGGCTATAAGGCATTCAAAATACGTTACTTAAAAGGGGGGTTATAAGGGGGCCTGAATTAAATAAATCGAAATATCTCGCTTATTATTGATTTTTGTGAAATATGTTACAAAACAAAAGTTTCTTTAAAAATGATTTCTGATAAGTTTTATTCTCTGAAAAAGTTTGATAGGAATGATATTTAATGAGATAAATGAGTTTTAAATTTAAAATAACTGCCATCTAAGGCGATGTATTGAAATAAAAAACAAATGACTTCGTCTATAAGGGGCCTTGGACACAACAATCGAAAGCTATGAAACATAACCTACAGACAATGTTTCTGTGTTTGTATGAAGTAATATCTGAAGTTAAATTAACCGATTTGTATAATTAATTATTATTTCATCATTGGAAAGTGTAGTTTCTCTGGATGGACATAATGCTATAATGTTATTACAGTAACTTGTGAGTGAATTGAGGACAGGTAAGATTAAAATAGCTTCTTATGCACAGAAAACTTAATAGGTTATTCTGTATATTCATTTCCTGCATTTCTTATAATAATGTTTATGAACATATTCATTTTTATCTCAGAGAATTAACGAGCAACGAGAGTGTATTGATTTAGTATGCAGTAATAGTACGTTAGCTTAGCAATCCATTATTTTATAATTCAAATTTTAACTATGCTCAATTGACTCGTGTTAAAATACATAAAATACATATGCAATAAATGCAATGCAAAAAAATTGGGTAATGAGCCAAGCAGATTATGTTGCGCTGTTGTAAAAGTTGTTCCTCCTGAGATTCAAGAGCTCCCACAACAAATTAAAAACTTTCTAATTCGAGTACATCCGTTATCAACACACTTTTTCATAATATAATATAATATAATATAATATAATATAATATAATATAATATAATATAATATAATATAATATAATATAATATAATATAATATAATATAATATAATATAATATAATATAATATAATATAATATAATATAAACATAATAATAAATCTGTAGCCAAAATTTTTCTGTTAATTTTCGCTTTTCCAAAAATAATTGGTAATAACAATTAAGAAACATGTTAAAGGAATTGTCATTGCACCAAATGAGTGGTCTCAGGATCAAAATGATTGCATTTTAATATTTTAAATACAATTTAAATTAAGTAACATATTAAACGATTTATCCTTCTATCAAACACGAATGTTCCCTGGATCAAATGTCCTATTTTCATTATGTAATTACTTTATATTTATTTCTAACGGGTGCAGCGGAGCGCACGGGTACGGCTAGTTTACAATATATTGTTTTTCACATCACCAGAAAGAGCATTTTTATGTAATTTTTCATTTGTTTTATAAGAATTACTATGGTTATGGTTGCTATAGTAAGAGTTATATATGTTATTCCTTGTGTTATGAAAGCAGTTTTATT